>NW_025347018.1:0-2079 GCF_016433145.1 Gracilinanus agilis | reverse complement strand
GCAGGATAGGAGGGGAAGGGAGGGAGGAAGGAAAGGAGGAGAAAAGAAGGGAAGGGAAGGGAAGGGAAGGGAAGGGAAGGGAAGGGCAAATAAAAGCCGACCCATTAGAAAGTAACAACTATTAAAAATAAAACTGCTAAGGATGTTAAAGTACAAGGACTCAAGCTTTAATTAGATCTTGTCCACATTTTCCCAACCTCTTGATTTTGCAGACAAATTGGGTTCAAGTTAAGTGCTATCATGCCAAAGTTATCACTTCTAAAAGGGCCAACTTACCAATACATTCACTGCCTGCCAAGTCCACAAGTTGTAACTTGGTTTGGACTTGTTTCTGTTGCTCTGTGATGTCCTGGGGAATTGATGCTGGAGAAGAACCTCGAGAAGGGAAGCTGGGCTTCTCACCTTTCATTACTTTCTGAGGACTGGTGTAGGGTTTCTCTTTACATAGCTTTTGACCTGATTGTTGATCTACTATGAAAGGGGAGAAAAACCACTGGTATTTTGTAAGATAAAAAGATGACAGGGACAATATAAATTCATTTCACAGGGGCTGCTGTTGAACCTTCAGCTCAGAGCCAAGAGTTTCAATGTATTCCTGGGTCTAAAAAACTGTTGTCATTCATTTTGTATCTTACGTATGGGTTTGAAAAACTGCAGAGTGATAATTAGTGGTTTCTTTTGACAATAATGCCAAAGGGGAGGGTGGGGGGAGGAAGAGGGGGATCATCATTTGTTTGTTGGATGTTAGACTAATCTCTAATTGCCAATACTTGTTTCAAGACAAATTAACAATGTTTTCCAGGGAGGTTAAGTTACAGTATGAGCAAATGTTTCCATTTTCATTAACACTAGAAACAATTATTGTAGGTAGAAAAAAAGTCTATCCTCAGGTTTATAGGTCCCAAGGAGAGGAGATTCCATTGCGTCTTTCTGATTACCCAATGCAACAAGCCTCAACCTTCTTTAGGCCAAATTTAAATTCTTTAGGTTAAAATGGAAATCCATTTCCTCTTGTCTTATTCTTAAAGGCAAAGACCACTAAAGGGTCAACTCTGGGTCTTTACCATACTGGGTCCCTTAACAGTTGTTTGCCTAGTTGAATAACAATGATATTCTTCAAGTTTTTCAAGATTATACAATTCATTTTCTTTTGTTGTTGTTGTTATCCATCCTTTCTGTCATAGAATCAATTCTAAGTAACCATTCCAAAGCAGAAGAGTGATAAGGACTAGGAAATTAGTGTTAAGTGACTTATCCAGGATTCCACAGCTAGGAAGTTTCTGAAGCCAGATTTGAACCAGAACCTCCCATCTCAAAACCTGGCATTCTATCCACTGAGCCACTTAGTTGTCCCTACAATTCATTTTTTTTTTCCTAAACCCTTACTTTCCATCTTAGAATCAATACTTTTTTTTTGGTTCCAAGGCAGAAGAGTGGTAAGGGCTAGGCGCTAGGGGTTAGGTGACTTGTCCAGGGTCACACACCTAGGAAGTATCTAAGGCTAGATTTGAACCCAAGACCTTCTGGCTTTCAATCCATGGAGCTACCCAGCTGCCCCTACAATTCATTTTTAAGGATTTGTTTAGCTCACTACCTCAGAGTCTATAAGTAATGTGGCAATATTTTTGGTATTCATTAAAGGTATAGACACTTAGGATATAAATACATGGCAGAGAAAAATAAATATAATCACAAGAAATTTCATTTTCCATGAGCATTTTCTCTTACCAGTAGCATTTTTTTTTCATGGAAAACATAATCCCTGGCTGTGGTTTTGTCAAGTCTTTTCCCATGTAATTAGTCATAAGTTTCTGGCCCTTTCACAGGCCACCCAATCTCATCACCTGCTGGGTGTGCCCTGCCCCTCTATACAAACAACTCAATTAAGTTCAATTTAGCATTTATTAAACACTTATTATTTGCAAGGCATTAAGACACAAACAAACAAGAACAACCCCTTCTCTCAATATCATTCTTCACTGTAAGTCTACATGAAATATATGCAAAGTAAATACAACGTAATTTGGGTATCAGAAGAGGGAAAGCAGTATTTGGGGAGCTTCAGGCAAGACCTTGTGT
>NW_025347017.1:430-1227 GCF_016433145.1 Gracilinanus agilis | reverse complement strand
TGGTGTTTCTCTTTCTACCTCTTGCTGCTCTAATGTGTTGGAAATATCTAGAAATGCTGATGATTTATGTCCATTTATTTTGTATCCTGCAACTTTGCTAAAGTTGTTGATTATTTCTACAAGCTTCTTAGTTGATTCTCTAGGATTTTTTAAGTATACCATCATATCATCTGCAAAGAGTGGTAGCTTAGTCTCCTCATTGCCTATTTTGATACCTTCAATTTCTTTTTCTTCTCTAATTGCTACTGCTAGTGTTTCTAGTACTATGTTGAATAATAGAGGTGATAATGGGCATCCTTTTTTCATTCCTGATCTTATTGGGAAGGCTTCTAATTTATCCCCATTGCATATAATGCTTGTTGATGGTTTTAGGTATATACTGTTTATTATTTTTAGGAAAGGTCCTTCTATTCCTAAACTTTTCAGTGTTTTCAATAGGAATGGATGCTGTATTTTGTCAAAGGCTTTTTCAGCATCTGTTGAGATAATCATGTGATTTTTGTTTGTTAGACTGTTGATATGGTCAATTATGTGGATGGTTTTCCTAATGTTGAACCATCCTTGCATTCCTGGTATAAATCCCACCTGATCATGGTGGATGATCTTCTTAATTACTTGCTGGAGTCTCTTTGCTAATATTCTATTTAAGATTTTTGCATCTATGTTCATTAGGGAGATTGGTCTGTATTTTTCTTTCTCTATTTTTGATCTACCTGGCTTTGGAATCAGTACCATATTTGTGTCATAAAGGGAATTTGGTAGGGCTCCTTCTTTGCTTATCATATCAAATAATTTGT
>NW_025347017.1:0-334 GCF_016433145.1 Gracilinanus agilis | reverse complement strand
TCTCCCTGGCTTTGGAATCAGTACCATATTTGTGTCATAAAAGGAATTTGGTAGGACTCCTTCTTTGCTTATCATATCAAATAATTTGTATAGTATTGGGATTAGTTGCTCTTTGAATGTCTGATAGAATTCACTTGTGAATCCATCAGGCCCTGGCAATTTTTTCCTAGGGAGTTCTTTGATGGCTTGTTCAATTTCTTTTTCTGATATGGGATTATTTAGGTATTCTATTTCTTCTGCTGTTAATCTAGGCAGTTTATATTTTTGTAAATATTCATCCATATCTCCTAAATTGTTATATTTGTTGCCATATAATTGGGCGAAATAGTTCTTA
>NW_025347016.1:0-2401 GCF_016433145.1 Gracilinanus agilis | reverse complement strand
GAATCAGAATGCCTAAGTTCATATTTCCTAAATAAGAGGGCAGAAATAATGTGTCTCTTACAAAGATTTGCTTTTAAAATCAAACAAAGCAAAAGTCCCCAGGCTGCTTCCTGGTTTGTTACATGGGCCAGTGCCCATGAGGATTTCTAAGTCTTGTTATTTGGGAGGAAAATTATTTAATCCTTTTATCTTTAACTCCTCAAAAGCAGAGGCACTTGGTTTTTTTGTTCACATCGCCAGTACCTAGCCCAGCGCTTTGCACAAAGTAGGCGCTTAATAATTATTTGCTTTCTTTAAATGAATTTAACACTATTTGTCCAAATGAATTTGCAAAGGGGGCAGCTGGGTAGCTCAGTGGATTGAGAGTCAGGCCTAGAGATGGGAGGTCCTGGGTTCAAATCCGGCCTCAGACACTTCCCAGTTGTGTGACCCTGGGCAAGTCACTTGACCCCCATTGCCTACCCTTACCACTCTTCCACCTATAAGTCAATACACAGAAGTTAAGGGTTTAAAATAAAAAATTAAAAAAAAAAACAAATGAATTTGCAAAGTCACCCCCTGTTCTGTTTTACCTTTTGAGTCAGTTTGAGGTGTTTACAATTAGTATTGAGGGAAGCTTGAAGGAATATGGTAAAGTGTGTTCTGTTATTTGATCTTGAAAATTTTTCTATTATGGAATTCAGAGGCACACCATCTTTCTATGTTAGTTTCACCTCACTGACTATTCTGTGTATCTATTTAAACAACTCATATTGGGAAAGAACATATAAAAAGGTTCACGAATGACCATTTTAGCTAGTTACTAAATTATGCCCTGGGGCCAGAGTATAGATATGTGAGTATTAAAAAACAAAAACAAGCCTGGAGTTGGTGAGAATTTCATGTGCCTTTTGAAGGAGAGAATCTGGTCTCTGTCATCAGCGATGCATGGTTTTAGGAAATAAATTTGCAGGTTAAAAGCAACCAGAAGAAATATTTCCTTTTAAAGGAAAATACAATGTTAACTTTTATGACATACTATATAATTTTAGGCTTTTTGTATTTTATTTGTTCACTGAGTCATTGTCATGTTGGAGGTGACAAGGTGGTGTCCAGGTTGGTCATGGTAGAATATGGCTGGTAGAATTTACTTCCATTCTCCACTCTAACTCTTAAAACTGGAAATACTGTACAGTGTAATTTAAATTTGCCCTTAGTTGTTTTTTTTAATAGCAGTACAATGCACTCTTCTGTTCCTTGAAATTTCTGAATGACGAAACTATAAACTGTTCCAATGAGACTAGTCTCTTTTTTTGTTTTGTTTTGTTTTTTGTTTTATTTTTAAANTTTGTCTGATGTGTGTTCATATTGGTAGCACTTTGATTAAATTCTAGCAGTAAGAAGTGTTTTTTTAACAATTTTTTCCAAGGCAGTCACAAAAACTTGATATTTTATTTTCTGACCTTTTGAAATATAGAAACATTGTGATATACGAAGATATTTTTGGATTAAAATGTCTAGATCCATAAAAATTGCTTGGTAGAAAAATTTCCTAAAGTGGGGATTGCCTGTAACTTTTCTTTGTTGCCCTGGAAATAGAGTGAATGTTGGAAGTGAGATGTTATATTGATTAGAGGGTTCTATCTTAGGTAATAATTTTGTTTGGAAATCAAACCTAACTTATTTCTACTTCAGTGAGAGTAGGATATTCTGTTCTTCTAAAAAGTGAAAAGATTAAAGAAAAAAAGGAAGTCAGTAGCTACCATGGTAGCTACAAAATCAATATGCTTTAATTTCATTGTTTTAAGGATTTTCTTAAAGTTCAGAGAAACTTTGAAAATGAGATGGTTGAATTTAGAAATAATGTTCATAGGCTCCATAAAAAAAAGAATACCCACTTAGTTTGAATGTTGCATCTATTTCAAATCTTGCACCCTATCTTTTAGGTTGTTCTTAACTTGAATGTCATTTCATATGTTGGAAATTTCAGATATTACACACCTAAACCTGTGTACTGTACTTAAATTGTTAACTCAGGGATAATGACTGTATTGATTTGAATGATCTATGTTGTGTCTAATTGTTTCTTTCATCTAAAAGAGAAACATGTTCGATGATGTAAAAATTTATAATCTGTATCTCTATTGACAGAGCATGTGAAAGCAAATTTGGCCTTTAAAAGAATATGATTTTTTATTAATTTCTTTTTAAGTTTCTTCTTCAGCATACTTCTGGAATCGCTTCTTGTCAACTTTCAAGTGGCTCATGCTGACTATTTTAGGCCTCCAGTTTTATAACCTTTTTCTACTGGACCAATAGTAGAGCTGTGAACAGCAATTTTATATGATACTTTTCCTTTTTTTTTTAAATGTCATTTTCAAGAACATGCTTCTGCTGTTTTGACAAGTTTCTTCTATCTCCA
>NW_025347015.1:1566-2108 GCF_016433145.1 Gracilinanus agilis | reverse complement strand
AGAGAGAGAGAGAGAGAGAGAGAGAGAGAGAGAAATGTTCATGAAACCTAAGAGCAGGAAACCCTTCTCTGCAAAAGCAAGTTTCTTCCTAGAGGAAGAGGAATCATAAGAATCTTAGAGCTTAAAGGGACAAAAGTTAGATCTCGAAGGAACCAGAGCTCACAAGTTGTACAAGCTGGGAGGGGACCTTAGGACATAAAATGTCATCTCTGGGAGGGACCTTAGAACAATGACTGTGACAGGTGGTTAGAACCTAGACTGTCAGAGGTGGGAGGGTTCTTTGGATCCAGAATATTAGAGCTAAACATTAGAGCTTAGAACACTGAATGTGAGAGCTTGAGAAGGGACCTTGGAACCTTTCTCAGACTCTCCTCCAGGGCTGGAATGTTCTCCCTTCTCACTTCTCCCTCTAATACTTCCTCATTTCCATCAAGCTTGGTTCAAGTGCCAGCTCCTCCCCAAGTTCTTTTTGGAATCATCCAAGCCTCCCCAGACCAAATATGCCGCCTGTTTCTATGTCTGTATACCCGCTGTTACCCCCC
>NW_025347015.1:0-1480 GCF_016433145.1 Gracilinanus agilis | reverse complement strand
CCCCCCGCTGAATGCAATCTCCTTGTGGGCAGGCTTCATTTTTTTATTTGTGTCTAGTGCAGTCCTTGGCATACTGGAGGTGCTTAATAAATGCTTGTTGAATGGAAGAGGATGAGATCAGAATTTGGAGGCTCCAAGAGAGCTCCAAAGAGAAATGGACCTTCTGGTCCACTCCCTATTTTACAGCTGAAGAAACTGAGGCCCAGACAAGGCTATGCTCAAGATCCCAAAGATAGTAAATAGAAAAACCAAGATGGTGGATAGAGGTGGGACAGTATAGCTAGAACAGAGGAAACTGGGAAGCATGATGGAATAATGCTGAAAAAATAGGGGTCGATGGAGGGCCTTGAATGTTGTGCTAAGGAATCTGGATTTTATTTGTACTTTTGTAATCTACTTACCCTAATCCTGGCTCAGAATTTCTTTCCCTTTCTAGGCTTTCTGCACACAATTTCACTTTTCACACAACATTCCAGCCAAACTGGTCTACTTGAGGTCCCACCTCAGTGCCTTTGCACAGGCTGCACCCCATACCTAGAATGCCCTCCCTCCCCAGCTCCCTCCAAGGCTCAGTTTCTGCATAAGGTCTTTCTGATCCCCATCCTCCCAGGTGTTGGTGCTCCCATGACCACCACGGCCGATATGACTCTGCCTTTCTTTTACGTATATTCTGTGTACATCTGTCTACATACTGCTTCCTCCCAATTGAAGGGCGAGGTTTTCGAGTCTTTGGATCCCCGCACTGAGCAGCCAGGGCCCAGAACCTAACAGGGGCTTTATGATCCTGTGTCGTGGGTCCACCTACGATGCTGGGAAAAAGAAAGCCATCCGTCTATTCAAGAGAGGAGGAAGGAGAGAAAGAAGGAACTTCAGCACGCCCCAGGCTCTGACTGAGTGAGGGGGGAGGTCGGCTCCGGGGGAGGTCCCTGAGGTGACCTCAGAAGCTGGGTGGCCTTGAGGAAATTCAAGCGTGCCCAAAACAATCCAGCAAATGGAAGTTCTCAGGGAATGCTGCTTATCGTCACCGTCATTTCCGCCTGAATTCTGCTGGAGCAGAGAGGGAGAAAGGGAAAACGTGCTGCCTGGAGCCGCCTTTTGTGGGGGAGCCTTCCCAGGGCTAGCAGCAAGACAGCACATGGTAGAGGGGCCAAGGACACATCTGGGAGAAGCAAAGAGAAAAAAGCCAAAAACCAGTGGCAGGGGAAGGGCTCGGGTTACTTGTGGGAAAGTCCTCCATTCCACTCCCCTCTCCCTCCCCTTTGCCCTGACCAGGGAGCCTGTCCTTAAGTCTGGCTCTCCAGACCTCCACAGGGAAAGCTGGGAGGGGAGGAGGGGGAGAGACTTGGAGGAGGAAGTCCAGCATCTTCCTTTTACAGATGAGGACACAGAAACCTGGAGACGCTAAGCTGGGATTCCAACTCAAAACTTCCAACAGCTCTAAACATAGCACCCTTTGTAGTTCCTTCCCTTCCCTTCCTTC
>NW_025347014.1:0-6645 GCF_016433145.1 Gracilinanus agilis | reverse complement strand
TATATATATATATATATACACACACACACACACACATATAAAGGCAGAAGGGAGAGAAGGTGTCCATGAGAGGGGCATGATGGATAAAGAAATGCAGAAAGTCAGGGGTGGAGTCCAGAGAAGAGCAAAGGAGTAACCATGCCTGGACTGGCCATTTTCCTCCCAGTGGAAGTTTTGGAAGAGCTAAAACAGTGGGGTGGGGTGGTACAGGGATAGCAGCGATTGGAAAGCCTGAGTTTGACATCAGGACACAAAGCTCCCTTGTTCAGCTCCCCACCTGGCACTGCCCAGATATCCCTATGACTTTATTGCTTTCTAGCACAACAAACCCCAGCATTACCATATTGGGATTTCCAAGCTCCCATTTGCCCCTCTCCATATTCTTTCCCCCACCTTAGGAATCACCTATCCAGGCTTTCTCTGCTCCTGGTCAGCCTCTTCTCAGAAAAACATTAGCACTGGCTGTCTGCTGTGCCTACAACTTAATTACAGTTTCCTTATCCAGTCCTAACTAGGCAAGATGATCTTTATCCAGATAGACTTTTAGGGAGAAAGGTGGGGATTTGGCTTGATTGTTATTCCCTTCCTCTCTCCCCACCCAGGGTTTGGACAAATGCAAAGTGTCTTAGCTGGTTTTTCAAAGCTAATAGATCTGGACCCTTGTGGAGTGATGACAGCTGTGATTACTCCCAGGCCTCGGAGGCTTCCTGGCCCATCTCCACTCTGGCTCCGTCTGGATTCTAGGGACAGAGCTGAGGGCCATCTTGTACTTGTCAATCCCAGTGCTGGTCTTTTTAGGGAAGATTAAACATCACTGTCTTGTCTGATGGCATCTGATATATCCCACTGGCTTTGATGAAAGCTTTTTCTGGTTTTCATCTTCAAACAACGACACTTCTTATTGTTGTTGGTATTTCCTTCATTGGGAGAACACTCCCCCAGGGTCTAGATAGGAAGCAGCAGCGATGGCCCCTTCATTGGCTTGCCCATGTCCTGCCAGATATGAATGGGAAGAAGAGGGTTCTTGGACACTGGCTGTGGGCTTTCTTCCAACCAGGCTCAGGGGGGCAATCGAGTCCAAAGTTGAGGTCGGTCTAAATAATTTAGGATATCGGCTGTTAAAGGAAGACACTGATACAGCAAATATTTGGCAGACCCAAGACCCCTGTTCTTGTCCTGGCACCAAGACCCTACTTTTAATCCTAACTCCTTATCTGACATGATTATATGCCAGCTAATCTCTGCTGTGGCATGCAAATAAGTCCAACTAAGAAGGACATTGCCAGGCCTGGAATCTCCTCTCCTGGGACTGAGACTGGTGGGATGCTTGAATTTGGGATTCCTGAGCTGCAGGAAACTAAACTGATCTAGTGTACTGGATAATTCTGACACCAGTATGGTGAGCCCCATGTAGTGGGGGGCCATCAGTCAGCAAATTGACCCAGGTCAGAAGCAGAGCAGGTCAAAGCTCTCATGTTAATCATGAGAGGTTGTTGTACTTCTAGCTTAAGGGACAGGGGGAGACCCAAACTACAAAAATAAATAAATAAGTAAACAAATAAATAAGTAGATAAATAAATAAGTAAATGAAGGAAGGAATACATGAATTAATAATTAGGACATTGCTCTACTGAATAGTGTCTAGAAGAGGGCAAGCAGAATGATGAAGGACCTTGAGATCCAGCTGAAGGAACTGGGAAATGGAGAAAAAGAATCTAGAGAATGGAAGCATGAGAGCTGTTTTCAAGTATTTGCAGGGCTGGAACGTGAAGGAGAGATCAAACTTGTTTGGTTTGGTGCTAGAGGCAAGAACGAGGAGCAATAAATGGATGCTGCAAAAAGGGAAATTTAGGCTCCATGTAAAGAAGAAAAGTAGTTCCAAGGTGAAATGGATTGCTTTGGCAGATGGTCTGCTTCCTTTTCTTGGATTTCTTCAAGCAAAGACTGGACAACCATCTGTAGAATATGCAATGGTAGAGGTTTCTTTCACATATGTGTTGAACTAGATGAATGTGAGGTCTCTTCTATTCTTAAAGTCTGTGACTCTATGTTTACAATTCTTTTTTAAAATATATTTAATTTTTTTACAATTATGTAAAGAAAAACACCATTTTTACATTCATTTAAAACATTTTGAGTTCCAAATTCTCTCCCTTCCTCACTCTCCTCACCCTCCCAGGCAAGTAATTTGATATAGACTATACATGTACAGTCATGAAAAATATATTTCCATATTCATCATGCTATAAAAGAAAACACAGGCAAGCCCCACTCCTCAATAAAAAATAAAGTTTAAAAGCATGCTTCAGTCTGTATTCAGACTCCTCAATTCTTTCCCTGGAGTCTGGGTAGCATTTTTCATTATAAATCCTTCAGAATTGTCTTGGATTTTCACATTCACAGTTGATCATTGTACACTATTGTTACTATATACAGTGTTCTCTTGGTTCTGCTTACTTCACTTAAAATAAGTTGATATAATAAGTCTTACCAGGTTTTTCTGAAACCCTCCTCCTCATTATTTCCTATAGAACAGTAGCATTCCATCAAAAGCATATACCACAGTTTGTTCAGTCATTCCCCAATGGATGGGCCTCCCCTCAGTTTCCATTCTTGCCACCACAAAAAAAGCTGATATCATTTTTTTTTGTACACATAAAGATTCCTTTCTTTTTTAAAAAATCTCTTTTGGGGATATAGACATAGTAGTGGTATTGCTGGGTCAAGGGGTTACAGTTTTATAGCCTTTTAGGCATAGTTCCAAATTGCTCTCTAGATTCCAAGATTCCAATGTATTCATGTTCCAATTTTTCTACATTCCATCCAACATTTGTCATTTCCCTTTTCTGTCATATTAGTTAAACTGATAGAGATGACTATTTTCATTTGCATTTCTCTAATAAATAGTGACTTAGAGCATTTTATGTGATTATATATAACTTTGATTTCTTTATTGAAAACTATCTGTTCACATTTTTGACTATCAGTTGGGGGAATGACTTGCATTCAAATAAATCTGATTCAGTTCTCATCCTATTTGAGAAATAAGACCTTTATTAGATAAATTTGCTATAAATTTTCTGCTGCCTCCACACCTAGCTTTCTGTTTTCCTTCTAATCTTGGTTGTATTGAATTTGTTTGTATAAAACCTTTGTTAATTTAAGGTAACTAAAATTATTTATTTTACTTCCCATAATTCTCTCTTTCTTATTTTGTCATAAATTCTTCTCTTATCCATAGATCTGACAAGTAAGATATTCCACACTCCCCTAATTGGCTTATGATATCACCCTTTATGTATAAGTACACGTTTTGATCTTATTTTGGGATGCAGTGTTGGTCTATGCCTAGTTTCTGCCAAATTACTTTCCAGTTTTCCCAGCAGTTTTTGTCAAATAGTGAGTTTTTGTCCCCAAAGCTGGGATCTTTACATTTATCAAACACTAGATCACTATGGCCATTATCTACTATGAATTGTATACCTATTCTATTCCATTGGTCCAGTACTCTACTTCTTAGCTAGTACCAGAATGTTTGATGATTACCATTTGAAATCTGATACTGCTAAGGTCACCTTCTTTCACATTTTTTCCATTGATTTCCTTGATAACTCTGAACCTTTTTTCTTTCAGATAAGTTTTTTAAATTATTTTTTTTGGCTCTATCAGATCATTTTTAGTGTTTGATTGGTATGGCACTGAATAAGTAGATTAATTTTGGTAGAGTTGTCATTTTATTATATTGGCTCAGCCAATCCATGAGCAATTAATATTCCTCCAACTGTTTAGATGGAACTTTATTTGTGTGAAAAATGTTTTTTTGTGTTCAGATAGCAAACCTGCTTTTGCCTTGGCAGTTAGACTCCCAAGTCTTTTCTACAGACATTTTAAATGGAATTTCTCTTTCTATTTCTTCCTGGTCAATTTTGTTGGTAACATATAGAAATTCTGATAATTTATATGGGTTTATTTTATAACCTACAACTTTTCTGAAGTTGTTAATTATTTCAACTAATTTTAGTTGATTCTCCAGTATTCTTTAAGTATATCATCATATCATATACAAAGAGTGATATTTCCTTTTCCTTTGCTTTTTCTAATTCCTTTCATTCTTTTTCTTCTTTAATTGTTACAACTAACTTTTTTTTTAAACTAAGATTTCTAATATAATAATGAATGATAGTGGTAGTAATGGACATTCTTGCTTCACCCCTAAATGCTTGCTGATAAACCTGCCTTTTACAATTCTATCTATCCAAGGTCCAGCTCAAATGATCCTCCATCAAGCCTTTCCTGGTGGAACCTGATCTTTTTTCTTGACCTTTTAAGCACCGCATACCTTTCTGATATGGTTATTATGCTCTATTCTGCTCTAGAACTATTAGCATCGAATGCTAGCATTAGAAGGGTCGTCAGAATATAGAACGTCAGAGCTGGGAAGGACCATAGAACATAGAATTTCAAAACTGGAAAGGAACTTAGGACATAGAATATCAAAGCTAGGAGAGTTTCTAGAACACAGAATGTTCAAGCTGAAAGGGACCTTAGAACATAGAACATCAGAGCTAGAAGGAACAGAAAGCAGAGAATGTCAAAGCTGGGTAGAACCTCAGAACATAGAATATCAGAGCTTGCACGACCCTTGGAACATAGAATGTCAGAACTGGGAAAGATCTTAGAACATAGAACATCAGAGCTTGAAGAGACACAGAACAGAGAATGTCAGAGCTGGGAGAAGCCTTAAAGAGCAAAAAGGGATGTTTCAAATACTGAATACAGAATACTGGAGAAGGGAACTTAGAGTGTGTCAGAGTTGAAAGAGGCCTTAAACCCAGGGGTACGTTGGAGGCAGCTCAAATTGCTTAGAAGAGCTGATTGTAAAATATTCAGTATAAGCACTTACTCTGCAAAAACCATCAGATACTACAAATCAGAGTTTGGTTTATTGTTTTGTTGATTTCTAGACTAGAGAATGTTAATAATGAGATTAAACTTAAAAGTGTATCTGTGTACATTTTCCCCTGGGTTGTTAAATATTTGCCAGCACCCCTTGTTTAGAACAGAATTTCAGTACTGGAATGGTTTTAGAATATAGAATGCCATAGCTAGAAGGAACCTTAGAACATAGAATGTCAGAGCTGGAGAGGAGCTTGGACCCTAGGCTGGTATTCAGATAACTTAGGGGAACTTTGAGAGCCATCTTCCTATATTTAACAGATTGTCATGTGCAACAGTGATTAGACTGATTCTGCTTGAGCCCAGAGGATAAAACCAGGAGCAAAATGGAAGTCACTAAGAGGCATTCAGCTTGATGTAAGGACATCCTTCCCAACAATTCAAGCCTTCCCCAAGTGAGTCAGGCTGCTCACTAGGCTACCCAGGATCTTGGATCTAATTCCATTCCAGATTCACAGGAAGGGAAAAAGAAAGTCTTAGAAAGCTAATAAACACACTTAAAATGCCGTAAAGACTATGCCCAGCGTAAGCCTTGGGGATCTACCTGGGATAGTGGAAGCTCACAAAGGCTATTAGAGCACTCTGGCTCCAAAATGGGGCAGATTACCCAGTGTTTGTCAAAGGAGTGGGAGCTGGGTCAGAAGAGAAAGAAAAGGAAGACCAGAAGTGTGAGAATCCTGAGGTTACCCAATTCAAGAATCTTTAGAAAAGGGCTGGGACTCACTCTGAAGTGTTCTCTATAATTGGTTTTCCAGCCCTTCTCACATTAGTCTCTTCCTGACAAAGGAAGCACAACTGTGACTTCACCCAGGTACCAAAGGGAAATATTTTTCTCTCTTAAGAAATATCTGAGAGGGCAGCTGGGTGACTCAGTGGACTGAGAGCCAGGCCTAGAGATGGGAGGTCCTAGGTTCAAAGCCAGCCTCAGATACTTCCTACCTGTGTGACCCTGGACAAGTCACTTAACCCCCATTGCCTAACTTATCACTCTTCTGCCTTGGAACCAATATACAGTATTGATTCTAATATGGAAGGTAAGGGTTATTTTTTTTAAAGCATCTGGAAAAAATACATATTTCATTATAATATTATATAATGTAACATAACAATATAACAACGCAATATGATATGATATAACATACCATAACTAATATAATATAATATAATATAATATAATATAATGTAATGTAATGTAATGTAATGTAATGTAATGTAATGTAATGTANAATGTAATGTAATGTAATGTAATGTAATGTAATGTAATGTAATGTAATGTAATGTAACGTAACATAACAACATAATAGCATAGCATAACATAATATAATATAACATAATGTAACACAATGTAACATGACATAACATAATATAACATGACATAACGTAATATAACATAACATAACAACATAACGTAACGAAATGTAACAATATAATATAATATGATATAGTATAGTATAGTATAACATAACATAACATAACATAACAATATAATAGCATAACATAACATAATATAATATAACATAATGTAACAATGTAACATGACATAACGTAATATAACATAATGTAATATAACATAACATAACAACATAATGTAGCGTAATGTAACATAACATAACACAACACAACATAATATAATATAATATAATATAGTATAGTATAGTATAGTATAGTATAGTATAGTATAGTATAGTA
>NW_025347013.1:0-1106 GCF_016433145.1 Gracilinanus agilis | reverse complement strand
GGCTGGAATGCTGAGACCTTGGTGAGACTGCTTTCAATATCTTCTTTTTTTTTTTTTTTTAATTTTTTTTTAAACCCTTACCTTCCATCTTGGAGTCAATACTGTGTATTGGCTCCAAGGCAGAAGAGTGGTAAGGGTAGGCAATGGGAGTCAAGTGACTTGCCCAGGGTCACACAGCTGAGAAGTTTCAGATTTGAACCTAGGACCTCCTGTCTCTAGGACTGGCTCTCAATCCACTGAGCTACCCAGCTGCCCCATCAATATCTTCTTTAGAAATCCATGTGGTGAGTTTAAAGGCTGAATCTTCCTGAACTTCTCTTAAGGAACTTCCCTTTAATAGACGCTGTGAATGAAACTTTGCTCCACTCACCTCCTGGCCTCTGGCCCTCTGACTCTCCGCTGAGTTAGACCTACCTACTGTAGATCTAACTACTAATCTTAGTAATTACCTACTGTGTTAGATTCTTATTTCCTTATTTCCTCTCTGTCTTTTCTCAATTGTAAATAAACTTTCATAAAAGTAAATTTTGAGGGGGCAGCTGGGTAGCTCAGTGGATTGAGAGCCAGGCTTAGAGATAGGAGGTCCTAGGTTCAAATCCGGCCTCAGACACTTCCCAGATGTGTGACCCTGGGCAAGTCACTTGACCCCCATTGCCTACCCTTACCAATCTTCCACCTATAAGTCAATACACAGAAGTTAAGGGTTTAAAANTCTTCCACTTATAAGTCAATACACAGAAGTTAAGGGTTTAAAATTTAAAAAATAAAGTCAATTTTGACTTGATATTATTCTTAATTGAGGATTGATAATTGTTCAATCCTCTGGTGACCATCTTTTAATATATTCGACCAAAAAAAAACCCTTTTTCCCCCTTACAGCTCTGAAAGGGAATTGAGAGATCACCAACATCATTTTAAAGATGTAAAATTGATGCCCACAGAAGTTAAGTGATTTTCCCAATCCTAATGTTAGAATCCAGGTCTCCTAAATTTGCTTTATATTGAGTCATTTTTCAGTTGTGTCCAATTCTTCATGACCCCATTTGAGGTTTTCTTGACAGAGATCCTGAAGTGGTTTGCTCTTTCCTTCCCTAGTTCATTTTATA
>NW_025347012.1:376-1419 GCF_016433145.1 Gracilinanus agilis | reverse complement strand
CATAATTGACCATATCAACAGACTAACAAACAAAAATCACATGATTATCTCAATAGACGCTGAAAAAGCCTTTGACAAAATACAGCATCCATTCCTATTGAAAACACTGAAAAGTATAGGAATAGAAGGACCTTTCCTAAAAATAATAAACAGTATATACCTAAAACCATCAACAAACATCATATGCAATGGGGATAAATTAGAAGCCTTCCCAATAAGATAAGGAGTAAAACAAGGATGCCCATTGTCACCTCTATTATTTAACATTGTACTAGAAACACTAGCAGTAGCAATTAGAGAAGAAAAAGAAATTGAAGGTATCAAAGTGGGCAAGGAGGAAACTAAGCTATCACTCTTTGCAGATGATATGATGGTCTACTTAAAAAATCCTAGAGAATCAACTAAGAAGCTTGTAGAAATAATCAACAACTTTAGCAAAGTTGCAGGATACAAAATAAATGCACATAAATCATCAGCATTTCTATACATTTCCAACACATCACAGCAGCAAGAGATGACACAGAAAGAGAAACACCATTTAAAATCACCCTAGACAATATAAAATACTTAGGAATCTACCTACCAAAACAAAGACAGCAATTATATGAAAACAACTACAAAACACTTTCCAAACAAATAAAACTGGAGTTAAACAATTGGAAAGCCATTGATTGCTCATGGGTAGGTCGAGCTAACATAATAAAAATGACAATTCTACCCAAATTAATTTACCTATTTAGTGCCATACCTATCAAGCTACCAAAAAACTTCTTTACTGAATTAGAAAAAACTATAACAAATTTCATTTGGAATAACAAAAGATCAAAAATATCAAGGGAAATAATGAAAAAAAAATGTGAAGGAAGGGGGCCTAGCAGTACCAGATATTAAACTATACTATAAAGCAGCAGTCATCAAAACAATATGGTACTGGCTAAGAGACAGAGAGGAGGATCAATGGAATAGACTTGGGATAAATGACATCAGCAAGACCGTGTATGATAAACCCAAAGAGCCCAACTTTTGGGACATGAATCCACTAT
>NW_025347012.1:0-281 GCF_016433145.1 Gracilinanus agilis | reverse complement strand
TTTTGTACAAACAAAAACAATGTAGTCAAAATCAGAAGGGAAACAACAAATTGGGAAAAAATCTTTATAACGAAAAACTCTGACAGGGGTCTAATTACTCAAATATACAAGGAGTTAAAGCAATTGTATAAAAAATCAAGCCATTCCCCAATTGATAAATGGGCAAGAGACATGAATAGGCAATTTTCAGGTAAAGAAATCAAAAGTATCAATAAGCACATGAGAAAGTGTTCCAAATCTCTAATAATTAGAGAAATGCAAATCAAAACAACTCTGAGGTA
>NW_025347011.1:373-1153 GCF_016433145.1 Gracilinanus agilis | reverse complement strand
GAACGGAGGAACCCCACAACAGGGCACAGCGTGGAAGGTACGTGGAAACGAGACATTTCCAAGCTAAAAAGGGCTCTCACTCACTCAATCGCGAGCTGAGCAACCGCCCCATCCCCACCCCCTCCACACTCACCTATAGCTCCGAACCCAGCTAAAAAGAAATAGAGCAAGTTTGGGGCACCCATCGAGTCATCAGCAGCTCCGGGACCTGTTCCTGACAGCAGCAAGACTTAGGACCCCATTAAGTCAAAAAAAGCACGCGAAATCTGAGCGCGCGTGCCGGAGCAGGACGCTGGGCGCAGAGAGCCGGCTGAGTAGAGGCGTGGGTGGAGGCAGAACTAAGCCTAAGTGGGGAACCAGTGCAGACGGGTATACGACTGTGGAAACAGCGCCCTGAGACTTGTAAAGAAACCTCCAGCAGAGGATCAAGCAAGAGGGCCCACCAGGGGGCTTGACCTTGGAAAAAACCAGAATTCAGACCTCAGGAGCCAATAGATTGGGAACAGACACTGAGCCCGAGGATAAAGCTGAGAAGCTGCTGGGCTAATGATGGCTACTCAGCATCAGGAGGTTCAGAAGAGAAAGAATAATAACAAAAAGAAGAAGTCTTTAACACTCGACAGCTTTTACACAGAGAAAATCCAGACAACCGAGCAAACAGAGGAGGAGAACAAACAAGCATCCGGACCCTCCTCAAATAAGGAAAACTCCTCACAAGCTATGGAAGAGTTCAAAACTGAGATTTTGAGGAAAATGGAAGAGATCTGGCAAGAAAATAAC
>NW_025347011.1:0-273 GCF_016433145.1 Gracilinanus agilis | reverse complement strand
CTCAGAAATCAAATGAACTGATAAGCAAATTGAACACCAGAAATGACAAGATTGAAAAGGAATACCAAAAGATTATAGCCGAAAACCAAAAGATTATAGCCGATAACCAGTCCCTAAAGGCTAGAGTCGAGCAATTAGAAACCAATGATCTCTCAAGACAACAAGAACAAATAAAACAAAGTCAAAAGACTGAAAAAATAGAAGGAAATATGAAATATCTCAATGAGAGAGTGACAGACCAAGAAAACCGGTCTAGAAGAGACAATTTGAGAA
>NW_025347010.1:435-2243 GCF_016433145.1 Gracilinanus agilis | reverse complement strand
TCTCTCTCTCTCTCTCTCTCTCTCTCTCTCTCTATATATATATATATATATATACATACACCTAATAGAGATATGGAGATCACAAAAGTAGAGGCACTGATTACAAAGGAAAGGAAGATATTAAATGCATAGGAAAAGCTCAGACCTCATTTATAAAAAAATGGTGACCAAGAAAACTTCAACAAGTACTAACATGTATGTATATTCATTTTTTCATCTATAGAAAATCTTTATAATGGTCTATACACAAATTGCAAGTGATCTTCACTGATAGACCACATTTTAGGGTAAGGAAAGTAAAAGTAATATGTTAGAGAGAGTCTAAAATATTCTCTACATCTCAAACACTTCTTTATTGCCACCTTTGAAAACCATTACTGTCCTTCAAAATTAATTATTCTATAATGCTACTTCTCTCATGGAACCAATCTTGATTACTCTAAATGAAAACCACCTTAGAACTTCTATGGATATTATTGTCTGAATCACTATAAGGGAGCAGATCTGTTTTGCCCTAATTAAGCCTATTATAGTGTGGCATATCCACTGAGAGAATACTGAGATACTAAAGAAAGAAGGATTATTCCCAGATTGGTTATTAATAGGCTTAGGTTTTATTAGGGTTAGGTGGGAAATTAACATTAACATTAAATTGTCATATGGAATTGTGAAATTCAATTTGGCCCCCAGGAACAGTTTGATTTTAAAACTGTAACAACTGATCTTCCTAGACTATGCAACTGGGTTGAGTTCCCCCTTTTTGTTAAGATCTTTGTTGGAGATAATGGGATTATATTTGACCCTTGACCCTCTTGAGAGAATAGGTAATATAATCAGCAGGCTTTAGGTAGCCATTTTTGGACTACAGCACCCAAATATGTGGTGAGTCTCTTACCATCATTAGGATGCTTTCCTTCCTCTGGTGAAGGAATTGAGGTATCTGATTTCACTTCCCTTGTACCTTTTTTCCAATCAGAAATATCCTGCCGAAGAACTGAGTGATGACATCACAGAATGGGGTATATATTTGTATGTCCATTAAGTTTGAGTGTCTTTTTATTTTTTTTTCAAACGTTTATTAATATTCATTTTTAACATGGTTACATGATTCATGCTCCTCCTTTCCCCTTCGCCCCCCCGCACTGCCCCCACCCATGGCCGATGCACATTTCCACTAGTTTTGTCATGTGTCCTTGATCAAGACCAATTTCCAAATTGTTGGTAGTTGCATTGGTGTGGTAGTTTCGAGTCCACACCCTCAATCATGTCCACCCCGACCCATGCGTTCAAGCAGTTGTTTTTCTTATATGTTTCCTCTCCTGCAGTCCTTCCTCTGAATGTGGGTAGCATTCTTTACCATAAATCCCTCAGAATTGTCCTGGGCCATTGTATTGCTGCTGGTACAGAGGTCCATTACATTCAATTTTACCACAGTATATCAGTCTCTGTGTACAATGTTCTTCTGGCTCTGCTCCTTTCGCTCTGCATCTGTTCCCGGAGGTCTCTCCAGTTCCCCTGGAACTCCTTCAGTTTATTATTCCTTTTAGCACAATAGTATTCCATCACCCGCATATACCACAGTTTGTTCAGCCATTCCCCAATTGAAGGACATACCCTCCTTTTCCAGTTTTTTGCCACCACAAAAAGCACAGCTATAAATATTTTCGTACAAGTCTGTTTATCTATGATCTCTTTGGGGGTACAAACCCAGCAATGGTATGGCTGGATCAAAGGGCAGGCATTCTTTTATAGCCCTTTGAGCATGATTCCAAATTGCCAGCCAGAATGGCTGGATCAGTTCACAGCTC
>NW_025347010.1:0-338 GCF_016433145.1 Gracilinanus agilis | reverse complement strand
TGGTTCCAAATTGCCAGCCAGAATGGCTGGATCAGTTCACAGCTCCACCAGCAATGCATTAATGTCCCAATTTTGCCACATCCCCTCCAGCATTCATTACTCTCCCCTTCTTTCATTTTAGCCAATCTGCTAGGTGTGAGGTGATACCTCAGAGTTGTTTTGATTTGCATTTCTCTAATTATTAGAGATTTGGAACACTTTCTCATGTGCTTATTGATACTTTTGATTTCTTTACCTGAAAATTGCCTATTCATGTCTCTTGCCCATTTATCAATTGGGGAATGGCTTGATTTTTTATACAATTGCTTTAACTCCTTGTATATTTGAGTAATTAGACC
>NW_025347009.1:174-1367 GCF_016433145.1 Gracilinanus agilis | reverse complement strand
CCCCTCCCTTTTTTTTGACCTCCCCACTCCCCTGCTCCCCTTGGTTTATCCCTTCTAACTTTCTCAGAAGGGTTAGATAAGAGTTTTATGTCCCAATGGATAGTATAGCTACTCTTCCCTCTCCGGGTTGATTACACTGAGAGTAAGGTTTGATTATTACCTCTTAATGCTCTCTTCCTCTCCTTCTTATAATAGTATTTGTCCCCTCTCCTTCCCATGCCCTCTTTGTGTGTGTAATAGAATATCCTATTTTTCTTATTCACTCAAGTTTCTCTTGGTGTCCCCTGCTATTCACCCCCTCTTTCCCATTCCCCATGTCATTTTAGATTATTTAGTGTTCCACCCTCACCCTGTGAATTATTCTTCTGATTACTATAATAGTGAATACTATAATAGTCAATAGAGTTCACTACAGAGAATTAAACATAACATTTCTCTACATAGCAATACAGATAATTAGATCTCACTGAGGCCCTTAAAAAGGCAAATTTAAAAATTATAAGTTTTCTTTCTTTCCCCTCTGTATCTTATTTACCTTTTCATGTTTCTCTCGATTTTTGTGGTTGGATATCAAACTTTCCATTTCGCCCTGGTCTTTTCTGTGCAAATACATGGAATTCTTCAATTTTGTTGAATGCCCATACTTTCCCCTGGAAATATATAGTCAATTTTGATGGGTAGTTGATCCGTGGTTGCAGGCCCAGCTCTCTTGCCTTTCTGAATATTGTATTCCACGCCTTGCGATCTTTTAGTGTGGAGGCTGCCAGATCCTGTGTGATCCTGATTGGTGCTCCTTGATATTTGAATTGTCTCTTTCTGGCTTCTTATAAGATTTTTTCTTTTGCTTGGAAACTCTTGAATTTGGCAATTATATTTCTGGGCGTTTTCTTATCTTGATCGAATGTTGCAGGTGTTCTATGAATCCTTTCAATGTCTATATTGCCCTCTTGTTGTAGGACTTCAGGGCAATTTTGCTGAATAATTTCTGTTAGTATGGAGTCCAGGTTTCTATTAATTTCTGGTTTTTCGGAAGACCAATTATTCTCAAATTGTCTCTTCTAGACCAGTTTTCTTGATCTGTCACTCTCTCATTTGAGATATTTCATGTTTCCTTCTATTTTTTCCGTCTTTTGACATTGTTTTATTTGTTCTTGTTGTCTTGAGAGATCATTAGCTTCTAATTGCTCAATTCT
>NW_025347009.1:0-75 GCF_016433145.1 Gracilinanus agilis | reverse complement strand
CTTTTGACTTTGTTTTATTTGTTCTTGCTGTCTTGAGAGATCATTAGCTTCTAATTGCTCAATTCTAGCCTTTAG
>NW_025347008.1:1013-4745 GCF_016433145.1 Gracilinanus agilis | reverse complement strand
GGGGGGGGGGTTGAAGGGGAAAGGTGGAGCATGAATCATGTAACCATGTTAAAAATGAATATTAATAAATGTTAAAAAAAATAAAATAAAAAAAAGAAACAAAAAAAATAATAATTTTGAAATTGCCTTATCCATATATGTGACAGCTAGGTAGCACAGTGGATAGAGTACCCTTTCTGGAGTAAAAAAGACTCATTATTCTGAGTTTAAATCTGGTCCCAGACACTAGCTTTTGTGACCCTGGGAAAGTCACTTAACTTTTTGCCTCAGTTTCTTCATTTGGAAAATGACGAAGGAAAACCACTCCAGGATCTTTATCAAGAAAATGCTGAATAAAGCCCCAAATTGACAGATATGACTGAAAACAAGTAAACAAAGGCAATAATTGATCCTACTTTATCTGTTTAATTTTGGAGCCAAATTGATATCCATTATCCAATATCAATCCAAGATACATACGCGTGTTAATACATATATGTATATATACCTAGAAACACATATACACATATATGCAACATAAAATATGGACAAATATGATTTGAGGTGAGAGTAGCAGCAGGGCTGCGACAGTAGCCTCACTGGAAAAAAGGTAAGGTGAGTCTAGGACCACTGATTCTGGGTGATTATTCTTTCTGTCACTTATCTCCAAGGGAGCCATTTAGGTTAGAATTACATCTATTTCCTAACATTCAAAATATCTCTTGTCTGAGTATGTGTAAAAGGATGTGACTCTTGATTGGTTGATAGAAGGCTGAGCTGACACAACATGGGAAAAGAGACATCTCATGTAGCTCATATAGCTTCAAGAGAAGACCAAGGGAGGGACAGGTGGAGAGAGGGATGATGCATGGATTTTTGAATAATGTACTAGATCCCTGGAGTCCCAGACAGGTATGGAAATAGGCTCCCTTTGTACCCCTTCACTTTTAGCATTGGTAGTCCTGAAAATGGGCTTCCTCTCAGTATCATTATAATTGAGTTAACAATAAATCTGGTATAGAATCTGGATTCAGAATAAAAGCTGCTGCCCTGATTGATCTCAAAGGAAAATATGGCTCTTAGCTTACACTCTTCAGCTTCCCCCCACCACCCACAAAACAGTGGAAGTACAAAATTTTAGGAATAACTAGTAAACTCCTTTATTAGAGAAAGCAATATGTGGAAAATAGAGCAATTATACATGTTATCACCTGGGAATGGGGTGACATATATCAAACCAGGAGAGAGGGAACAATATTACCAAGAGGGAGTCCATGTTCAGTAGTTTTTAGGACTATAAAGGCTGAATGTCAAGGGACATGAATGGAGCCCACTTGCATTCATGTCTGAGGCTCCAGGGCTCTGATCTGTTTTTGAAAAATCCATTCCCCTGATCTTTTTCCCAACCTGCTCCTCTCCTGGCCTTTTCTTGAAGTATATCTCCAGCTATATGACATAAGTCTTTTTTTCCTCATAATGTCAGAGCTTAATATTCTCTCTACCAATTTAAAAGTCACATCCACTTAACACAGATTCAGTGTAAGTCACAGGGCTATCCCTCAGGAAAACCTGCATCAGGCTTGAGTGGAAGCAAGGTTACTATACATATGCATGCACTAAGACACAATATGTGCATATATATGTCTTTTAACTATATAGCTTTTCCGGCATTTTGTTTGGTTCCATATTTTCCCAATTGTTTATCTATTAGATTTTTTAAACATTTATTAATAATCATTTTTAACATGGTTACATGATTCATGCTCCTACTTTCCCCTTCACCCCCCGCGCTCCCCCCACACATGGCTGATGCACATTTCCACTGGTTTTGTCATGTGTCCTTGATCAAGACCTATTTCCAAATTGTTGGTGGTTGCATTGGTGTGGTAATTTCGAGTCCACATCCCCAATCATGTCCACCCGAACCCATACATTCAAGCAGTTGCTTTTCTTATATATTTCCTCTCCTGCAGTCCTTCCTCTGAATGTGGGTAGCATCTTTACCATAAATCCCTCAGAGCTGTCCTGGGGCATTGCATTGTTGCTGGTACAGAAGCCCATTACATTCGATTTTACCACAGTATATCAGTCTCTGTGTACAATGTTCTTCTGGCTCTGCTCCTTTCGCTCTGCATCAGTTCCCGGAGGTCTCTCCAGTTCGCCTGGAACTTCTCCAGTTTGTTATTCCTTTTAGCACAATAGTATTCCATCACCCGCATATACCACAGTTTGTTCAGCCATTCCCCAATTGAAGGACATACCTTCCTTTTCCAGTTTGTTGCCACCCCACCACAAAAAGTGCAGCTAAAAATATTTTCGTACAAGTCTGTTTATCTATGATCTCTTTGGGGTACAAACCCAGCAATGGTATGGCTGGATCAAAGGGCAGGGATTCTTTTATAGCCCCTTGAGTATGATTACAAATAGCCAGCCAGAATGGTGGATGATCTTCTTAATTACTTGCTGGAGTCTCTTTGCTAGTATTCTATTTAAGATTTTTGCATCTATGTTCATTAGGGAGATTGGTCTGTAGTTTTCTTTCTCTGTTTTTGATCTCCCTGGCTTTGGAATCAGTACCATATTTGTGTCATAAAAGGAATTTGGTAGGACTCCTTCTTTGCTTATCATATCAAATAATTTGTATAGTATTGGGATTAGTTGCTCTTTGAATGTCTGATAGAATTCACTTGTGAATCCATCAGGCCCTGGCGATTTTTTCTTAGGGAGTTCTTTGATGGCTTGTTCAATTTCTTTTTCTGATATGGGATTATTTAGGTATTCTATTTCTTCTGCTGCTAATCTAGGCAGTTTATATTTTTGTAAATATTCATCCATTGTTATATTTATTGCCATATAATTGGGCAAAATAGTTTTTAATGATTGCCTTAATTTCCTCTTCATTAGAGGTGAGATTTCCCTTTTCATCTTTGATACTGTCAATTTGGTTTTCTTCTTTCCTTTTTTTTATTAGATTGACTAGTACTTTATCTATTTTATCTGTTTTTTCAAAGTACCAGCTTCTAGTCTTATTTATTAATTCAATAGTTCTTTTACTTTCGATTTTATTAATTTCTCCCTTGATTTTTAGTATTTCTAATTTAGTTTCCATCTGGGGATTTTTAATTTGCTCGCTTTCTAATTTTTTGAGTTGCATGCCGAATTCATTAATCTCTGCCCTCCCTAATTTGTTAATATATGCACTCAAGGATATAAATTTCCCCCTGAGTACTGCCTTGGCCGCATCCCACAGAGTTTGGTAGGA
The DNA here is from genome assembly GCF_016433145.1 of Gracilinanus agilis. NCBI lineage: Eukaryota > Metazoa > Chordata > Mammalia > Didelphimorphia > Didelphidae > Gracilinanus > Gracilinanus agilis. The sequence continues at coordinate 1,504 of NW_025347008.1, read as the reverse complement.
TGTCTCATCATTGTCATTTTCTTCAATGAAATTATTGATTGTTTCTATGATTCCTTCTTTGACAAATTGGTTTTGGAGAATCATATTATTTAATTTCCAATTTGTTTTTGATTTTCCTGTTCAGGTGCCCTCACTAATTATTATTTTTATTGCATTATGATCTGAGAAGGTTACATTTATTATTTCTGCTCTTTTGCATTTGTTTGCAATGATTCTATGCCCTATAACATGGTCAATCTTTGTGAATGTGCCATGTGCAGCTGAAAAGAAGGTGTATTCCTTTTTGTCCCTATTTATTTTTCTCCACATATCAATTAGATCTAATTTTTCTAGGACTTCATTCACCTCTCTTACCTCTTTCTTATTTATTTTTCGGTTTGGTTTATCTAGATCTGACAGAGGAATATTTAGATCTCCCACTAGTATGGTTTTACTATCTATTTCCTTCTTGAGCTCTGCCAGTTTCTCCTTTATGAATTTGGGTGCTATGC
>NW_025347008.1:0-914 GCF_016433145.1 Gracilinanus agilis | reverse complement strand
CCTTCTTGAGCTCTGCCAGTTTCTCCTTTATGAATTTGGGTGCTATGCTACTTGGTGCATACATATTGAGCAGTGTTATTTCCTCATTGTTTATACTGCCTTTAATCAGGATGTAATGACCTTCCCTGTCTTTTTTAATCATATCTATTTTTACTTTGGCTTTGTCAGAAATCATAATAGCCACTCCTGCCTTCTTTTTTTTCATTTGATGCCCAAAAGATTTTGCTCAAGCCCTTAACCTTAAACTTGTGTATGTCCACCTGCCTCATATGTATTTCTTGTAGACAACATATGGTAGGATTTTAGTTTCTAATCCATTCTGTTATTTGCTTCTGTTTTATGAGCGAGTTCATCCCATTCACATCCAGAGTTATAATTATCATTTGTGCATTCGCTGACATTTTCTTATCCTCCCCTATTCCTACCCCTTCTTTTAAAAATATTTCCTTTTAAACCAGTGGTTTGCTTTAAGCCGGTATCCCTTATCCCTTCCCTTATTAACTTCCCTTTCTACCCCCTCCCTTATTTTTCCCCCCTCTTTTTGTTTTTAAAGGCCTTATGAATTCCCTCCCTCTTCTCCCCTCCCTTTTTTTGACCTCCCCACTCCCATGCTCCCTTTGGTTTATCCCTTCTAACTTTCTCAGAAGGGTTAGATAAGAATTTTATGTCCCAAAGGATAGTATAGCTACTCTTCCCTCTCCAGGTTGATTACACTAAGAGTAAGGTTTGATTATTATCTCTTTATGCTCTCTTCCTCTCCTTCTTATCATAGTATTTGTCCCCTCTCTCTCCCATGCCCTCTTTGTGTGTAATAGAATAACCTATTTTCTTATTCACTCAAGTTTCTCTTGGTGTCCCCTGCTATTCACCCCCTCTTTCCCATCCCCCATGTCATCTTAGATTATTTAGTGTTC
>NW_025347007.1:0-3128 GCF_016433145.1 Gracilinanus agilis | reverse complement strand
GAGAGAGAGAGAGAGAGAGAGAGAGAGAGAAAGGAAACAAATGGCCACTATGTGGACTGCCTGAATGGTTGGGATGAACCTCTAAACTTCTGCTGAGTGAATCAGAATCAGAGGAGAGAAAAGATGGCGAGTGTGCTGTCAATTCTCAGGTGAGCTAGGGACAGGAATAAGGACTAGATCTGCCATTTCACTGGGATAAGGGAGCTCCTGTTGGGTAGTTAGGAGGCACGGTAGATAGAGAGCCAGGTCTGGAGTCTACAGACTCATCTTCATGAGTTCAAATCCAGCCACAGACACTTACTAGCTGTGTAACCCTGAGCAAGCCACTTAACTCCATTTGCCTCATTTTCCTCACCTGTAAAATGAGTGGGAGAAGGTATCTTTGCCAAGAAAAACCTAAATGGGGTCATGAAGAATAGGATACGAATGGAAAACATGGAGAACTGCTGGTTGAAGAAAGTCCAGCAACTAATGCAGGTGACCACTTTTCCCACTGGGTCTTACAGATTTGCCTAGAGTATGAAGAGGTTAATGACTTTCCCAGGGTCATACACCCAGCGTATGTCAGAGCCCTGATGTGGATCTGGGTCTTCCTGACAGGTAGGAAAAACAGCCACAGAGAAGATGAGAAGATGGATGCCCTTCATCAATCCTTCCAGCCCTAGAAATGACTTTGTATTCATTTTGCATTAAAATTTCCACTTTCTTCCAGTCAAATAATGATCTCTGAGCATTATTACCCCCTTTTAAAATGGTCTCGGTGTGCTCAATACCTATTGCAATGCCTAGCACATAGTAGGTGCTTGATAAATGGGTATTGATCGACTGAATAATAGGTAGCTAATATATGCTCGCTGAATTGAAAGAGTCTGACCAGAGGCTCAGGAGGAAGAAGAAAGCAGTTGGAGGTTTCTGAGCTAGTGAGAAGGAAGGGCTTCCAGAGATGGGGGGCCAGTCGCGGGGCCGTCGCTCACCCCTCAGGAGTGCCTGCGTGCTCCCTGGAGTATTTTTGCCAGCTACATCTGCCCAGGCTCCCTCTCTTCACTGACCCTCTCTTTCCCTGAGGCCTCTCATCCATGCTCCAGTGGGGGCTGCGGGGCACGAGCCCCCCATGAGGTTTTAATCCGATGTCAGCAGTGGCCCCTCGTTTTGACTGCAAAGCAAAATGCAGAGCTACATTTTGCAAATTTACGCCTGAGACATCAGGGCGGCAGCTGGTAGGCCAGTGCTGAGACACACTGTCTTTCTCCCTTCCCGTCCCCTGTGACCAGACGCAAGAATGACAGGACAGAGGCAGCAGCTGCTGCTCCTGCCTCCCCATAAGCATCAGCCAGAGTCCCCATGAAGTGGTGCTGGAGGGGAGGAGGAGAAGGGGGGATGTCAAAAAAAAAAGGAAGGAAGACAAAAAAGCCAGTGGGAGGAGGGCATCTCGGAAGGCTCACAAAGGAGCCAGCAGGAATGGCCACACTTCCTCCACCAGGCCCTGCTTCTCCCAACACTGCTAGTTTCAAGGTCTGGGCAGAGATGGGGTCTTCTGGGAGCTTGGGGGATGGAAGTGGGGGAGGGCAGAACCATCTGGGCCGTGTGGCCCCATTCAACCTGGTTTTCTCCTCCAGTGGCCCAGCGAGGCAGCCAAGGCTGGTCCCCAGCAACCTCTCTCTCTTTTAGGGGCAGGTGGAAGAGGGGGATGGGCTTTGCCTTTCAGCCTCGGTGCTTTGCCCAGTGGAGCTTAAGGCTTAAAGCAGGCAATGTTCTAAAATGGAGAATTGATGGAAAGAGCTTTGGGGTGGGAGGAATCACACCACTCCTTAAGGGTCAGGATCTCATAAGGGAAGGGGGAAGGGAATAGGCATTTATTGAGCGCCACTGCGTGCCAAGTACTGTGTGCTAAGGGCTTTACCCATATCATCTCACTTGATCCTAAACAACTTTATGAGGCAAATGCTGTTCTTATCCCCATTTTACAGCTGAGACAACTGAGGCAAAGAGAGGTTAAATGACTTGCACACAGGTAGTAAGTCTAGGATTGGATTTGAATTCAGGCCTTCCTGACTTCAAGCCCAGAATTCCATCCACTGCCTCAGGATATTTAAATGTTTATTGAAAGAGGGTGCATGGTGTAAAGGGAAGAACCTTGGACATGGATAATAGTAATAATAATAATAAACATTTATGTAGTGCTGCAAGGGTTACAAAGCATTTTAGAGATAACTTTGAGAAGTTGAAGGTTTTAGACTCAGTGTTGTGAGCTTGAGAAAAGGGGTTACCTCTCCTGAACCTCAGTTTCCCAATCTGTCATATGTGCATGATAAAATTTGCCCCATTTACTACGTAGAAAAGATTATGGAGAAGATCAAATGAGAATACATGTTAAGTGTTTTGTAAACCTTAAAGCCTTTGTTAATGTAAATTGAAGCTGTTACTCAAGGAATTAAATCTCTTTGCGTATTGACTATCTGACCTGGAATCATTGGGAAGATCCGTGTGGAGTCGGGAAGACTTCTGTTTCTATCTTACTTCAGACTGGTCACACTTGCCAGCTATACAACCCTGGACAAGTCATTTAATCTCTGCCTGCCTCAGTTTCCTCAACTATAAAATGAAGATAATAGCACCTATATCACAGGGTTGTGGTAGGGATCAAATAAGAAAATATATGTAAAGCTGAAATTTCTCCAGAAATCTTAACTTTTTTTTTCATGAAGGCTCAGAGAACTCTAAGAACAAGCAAACACACACCCATACATGGTATCTCTCTCTGCTGAGATGCCAAGATCTCTGGGCTTTCCTTCATCTATAAGGACCTCTCATCCCCAAACCGGAGCTTGGATACAGAAAGGACTGTAGTTCAGAAGCCCTGCTTTCTAGGAGACACTACAATGGCAGCAGGACCTCCTCCTGCCTAATACCTGCTCAGGCTCCTATACAGTAGGATCCTTAGATTGAGTCCAGAGGGCTCTGGATGGCTGAGATGGGTCTGGACACATCCTTATGGCTATGAAGAATGCCTCTTGGCTTTGAAGGTAGCCACAATTGAAGATATGTCCAAGATGTAAAATATTTCCCTCCTTCTCTCTCTCTCTCTCTTCCTCTTTTCTCTCCTCTCCTCTCCTCTCCTCTCCTCTCCT
>NW_025347006.1:0-2019 GCF_016433145.1 Gracilinanus agilis | reverse complement strand
TACCTTTTAAACTGTTATTTTCTTGCCAGATCTCTTCCATCTTCCTCAGAATCTCAGTTTTGAACTCTTCCATAGCTTGTGAGGAGTTTTCCTTATTTGAGGAGGGTCTGGATGCTTGTTTGTTCTCCTCCTCTGTTTGCTTGGTTGTCTGGATTTTCTCTGTGTAAAAGTTGTTGTGTTAAAGACTTCTTTTTCTTGTTGTTTATCTTTCTCTTCTGAACTTCCTGAGTCTGGGTAGCCATCATTAGCCCAGCAGCTTCTCAGTTTTATCCTCGCGCTCGGGGTCTGTCCGTGGTCTTTTGGCTCCTGAAGTCTGAGGTCTGGTTTTTTCCAAGGTCAAGCCCCCTGGTGGATCCCCTTGCTTGATCCTCTGCTGGAGGTTCCTTTACAAGTCTCAGGGCGCTGCTTCCACAGTCGTATACCCATCTACGCTGGTTCCCCACTCAGGGTTTCAGAGCTTTAGCTTGTGGCTGTGTCTGCCTTCCCCCACACCTCTGCCGCTCCCTCACTCAGAGTTCATGTGCGTTCTTTGGCTTTTTGGGGTCCCAAATCTTGCTGCTCTCAGGAACGGGCCCTGGAGCTGCCAATGACTCGATGGGTGCCCCCAACTTGCTCTATTTCTTTTTAACTGGCTTCGGCGCTATAGGTGGTGTGTCTGCAGGGGGTGGGGGTGGGGTGGTTGCTCAGCCCGCGATTTAGTGAGAGCTGTTTCACCCCTTTATAGCATGGAAATGTCCCGATTCCACATACCTTCAATGCTGCACCCTGTTGTGGGGTTCCTTCATTCGTCTGGACTTGTTTTTATGTCCCCTTGAGGAGTCTTGTGTGTTTCGGTCAGGAGAGGTTAAGAGCTGCTTTTTACTCTGCCGCCATCTTAACCCGGACCTCGGGCTTAGGAGATGATATTCTGGAAGGCAAGGGAGTCAGGATTACAACCAGAAATAGCCTATCCAACAAAACTGAATATAATCCTTCTAGGAGGAAAATGGATATTTAATGAAACAGAGGACTTTCACACATTCCTGAAAAAAAGACCAGAACTTAATAGAAATTTTTTTTTAAACCCTTGTACTTCGGTGTATTGTCTCATAGGTGGAAGAGTGGTAAGGGTGGGCAATGGGGTTCAAGTGACTTGCCCAGGGTCACACAGCTGGGAAGTGGCTGAGGCCGGGTTTGAACCCAGGACCTCCCGTCTCTAGGCCTGCTTAATAGAAATTTTAACATTCAAACACAGGAGTCAGAGAAGCATAAATATAAAACATATAAATCATATAAAATATATAAACATGAAAGAGAATCATGAAACTCAATAAAGTTCAACTATTTGTATTCCTGCATGGGAAGATAATACATGTAATTCCTATGAACTTTATCATTATTAGGACAGTTAGGAATAATCTACATAGACAAGAGGCAGAGATATGAGTCAATTACATTGGGATGATGTCCAAAAAATGAAAGGGTGAGAAAGAGGGATACACTGGGCAAAGGGGGAAGAAAGAAGTAAAATCAGAAAAATTATCTCACATAAAAGAAACATACAAAAAAGAATTTTTACAGTGGAAGGAAAAATGAGAGGATCAAGGGCAATGCTTAAACCTTATTCTAATAAGAATTTGTCCAAAGAGAGAAGAATACACACACACACAGAGACACAGAATTGGAGATAAAAATATGTCTTACCCAACAGGGAACTAGGAGGGGAAGAGAGATAGAGACAAAGGAGATAATAAAAGAGAGGTCAGATCAAGGAGGCAATGATCAGAAATGAAACAAAATTTTAAGGAGGGAGAGAGAGAGAGAGAGAGAGAGAGAGAGAGAGAGAGAGAGAGAGAGAAGAGAGAGGCAGAGATATACAGATGAGACAAAGACAGAGACCTACAGATAAGAGAGAGACAAAGAGACAGAGACATACAGATGAATGAAAGAGAGANAGAGAGAAGAGAGAGGCAGAGATATACAGATGAGACAAAGACAGAGACCTACAGATAAGAGAGAGACAAAGAGACAGAGACATAC
>NW_025347005.1:130-1679 GCF_016433145.1 Gracilinanus agilis | reverse complement strand
ACCAAACTATGTGGGATGCGGCCAGGGAGATCAAAAACAGAGAAAGAAAACTACAGACCAATCTCTCTAATGAACATAGATGCAAAAATCTTAAATAGAATACTAGCAAAGAGACTCCAGCAAGTAATTAAGAAGATCATCCACCATGATCAGGTGGGATTTATACCAGGAATGCAAGGTTGGTTCAACATTAGGAAAACCATCCACATAATTGACCATATCAACAGTCTAACAAACAAAAATCACATGATCATCTCAATAGATGCTGAAAAAGCCTTTGACAAAATACAGCATCTATTCCTATTGAAAACACTGAAAAGTATAGGAATAGAAGGACCTTTCCTAAAAATAATAAACAGTATATACCTAAAACCATCAACAAACATCATATGCAATGGGGATAAATTAGAAGCCTTCCCAATAAGATCAGGAGTGAAATAAGGATGCCCATTATCACCTCTATTATTCAACATAGTTCTAGAAACACTAGCAGTTGCAATTAGAGAAGAAAAAGAAATTGAAGGTATCAAAATAGGCAAGGAGGACACTAAGCTATTACTCTTTGCAGATGATATGATGGTCTACTTAAAAAATCCTAGAGAATCAACTAAGAAGCTTGTAGAAATAATAAAAAACTTTAGCAAAGTTGCAGGATACAAAATAAATGCACATAAATCATCAGCATTCCTATACATTTCCAACACACTAGAGAAGCAAGAAGTAGAAAGAGAAACACCATTTAAAATCACCCAAGACAATATAAAATACTTAGGAATCTATCTACCAAAACAAACACAGCAATTAGATGAAAACAACTACAAAACACTTTCCAAACAAATAAAACTGGACCTCAACAATTGGAAAGCCATTAATTGTTCATGGGTAGGATGAGTTAACATAATAAAAATGACAATTCTACCCAAATTAATTTACCTATTTAGCACCATACCTATCAAGCTACCAAAAAACTTCTTTACTGAATTAGGAAAAACTATAACAAATTTCATTTGGAATAACAAAAGATCAAGAATATCAAGGGAAATAATGAAAAAAAATGTGAAGGAAGGGGGCCTAGCAGTACCAGATATTAAACTATACTATAAAGCAGCAGTCATCAAAACAATATGGTACTGGCTAAGAGAAAGAGAGGAAGATCAGAGGAATAGACTTGGGGTAAATGACATCAGCAAGACAGTGTATGATAAATCCAAAGAGCCCAACTTTTGGGACATGAATCCACTATTTGACAAAAACTGCTGGGAAATTTGGAAAACAATATGGGAGAGATTAGATTTAGATCAACATCTCACACCCTACAGGAAGATAAATTCAGAATGGGTGAATGACTTGAATATAAAGAGGGAAACTATAAATAAGTTAAGTGAACACAGAATAGTATACTTGTCAGATCTCTGGGAAAGGAAAGACTTTAAAAGCAAGCAAGAGTTAGAGAAAATTACAAAATGTAAATTAAATGGTTTTGATCATATTAAACTAAAAAGCTTTTGTGCAAACAAAAACAATGTAGTCAAAATCAGAAGGGAAACAA
>NW_025347004.1:444-1189 GCF_016433145.1 Gracilinanus agilis | reverse complement strand
CATCCCCTCCAGCATTCATTACTCTCCCCTTCTTTCATTTTAGCCACACTGCTAGGTGTGAGGTGATACCTCAGAGTTGTTTTCATTTGCATTTCTCTAATTATTAGAGATTTAGAATACTTTCTCATGTGCTTATTGATACTTTTGATTTCTTTACCTGAAAATTGCCAATTCATGTCTCTTGCCCATTTATCAATCGGGGAATGGCTTGATTTTTTATACAATTGCTTTAACTCCTTGTATATTTGAGTAATTAGACCCCTGTCAGAGTTTTTCGTTATAAAGATTTTTTCCCAATTTGTTCTTTCCCTTCTGATTTTGACTACATTGTTTTTGTTTGTACAAAAACTTTTTAGTTTAATATAATCAAACCCATTTAATTTACATTTTGCAATTTTCTCTAACTCTTGCTTGGTTTTAAAGTCTTTCCTTTCCCAGAGATCTGACAAGTATACTATTCTGTGTTCACTTAACTTATTTATAGTTTCCCTCTTTATATTCAAGTTGTTCACCCATTCTGAATTTATCTTGGTGTAGGGTGTGAGATGTTGATCTAGACCTAATCTCTCCCATATTGTTTTCCAAATTTCCCAGCAGTTTTTGTCAAATAGTGGATTCATGTCCCAAAAGTTGAGCTCTTTGGATTTATCATACACTGTCTTGCGGATGTCATTTACCTCAAGTCTATTCCACTGATACTCCTCTCTGTCTCTTAGCCAGTACCATATTGTTTTGATGACTGCTG
>NW_025347004.1:0-349 GCF_016433145.1 Gracilinanus agilis | reverse complement strand
AGAATGTTCATTTTTATTATGTTAGCTCGTCCTACCCATGAGCAATCAATGGCTTTCCAGTTGTTTAGATCCAGTTTTATTTGTTTGGAAAGTGTTTTGTAGTTGTTTTCATATAATTGCTGTGTTTGTTTTGGTAGATAGATTCCTAAGTATTTTATATTGTCTAGGGTGATTTTGAATGGTGTTTCTCTTTCTACTTCTTGCTGCTCTAATGTATAGAAATGCTGATGATTTATGTGTATTTATTTTGTATCCTGCAACTTTGCTAAAGTTGTTGATTATTTCTACAAGCTTCTTAGTTGATTCTCTAGGATCTTTTAAGTAGACCATCATATCATCTGCAAAGAGT
>NW_025347003.1:412-8130 GCF_016433145.1 Gracilinanus agilis | reverse complement strand
TATATATATAAATAACATGGGAACAAGGTGAACTGGTAAAAGACTCCTATAATATGTAGAATTTGAGTTAAATGTTGAAGGAAGCTATATTTTTTTTTCAGAAAATGTGTGTAGTATTAGGGGTTAAATTTTTTGGGTAGGAGTTTGATAAAATTGCTGAGAGCAGTTTGGTAAATCAGCAACATTTGTTTATTTCTGAGAAGTTTAGATAGGAATAGGAGGTTGAAAAATGAGATTATAGCTCTTAAATCTTATACTATGTCTAAAATCCAAAACCCTACAAAGAGTTCTAAAAAAAACCTAAATCTAACTACTTTCTTGGACAGGGTCTCCTTGTCTGACAAAACAGGCCTATCTCAACTACACTGTCTAACTAAGATTAAATTTGCTATCTATCTACCTAATAAAATAAGTCTTTATCTCCTCCAATCTCCTTAACCTGGTATCTGAATCCAAACTGTCAGAAGTCAACTACCAGATCCTCTTGACTCAGAGAGACCAACACAGAACTCCTCAGAACTCCTGCTCCCTAGGAAGTAAGAAAGAGCCCCCTGCCAACTGAAACCTTTTCTTACATAGTTGACCTCTTAAAGAGACAGAAGGTCAATCTGTCTGTTACTGTTTCTTGAAGAGACAGAGGGAGATTCTATAAAACTCCCAACCTGTGTGTTACTGCCTCCTAAAGATACAGAGGGAGATGAAGAAAAATCCTTTTAATAGTAGGGAGAAATTTGGAGCCATTATTGAAAGGCATGGAAATGAGAGATGCAGTACTGTATTTGAGGAAACGCAATTACAATATTAGTAGAATGGGGACAGGGGGGTAACTGCAAGAAGAGTGGAAAAAGTAGGAAAGGGATGCATTATAATAAGTTCTAAAACTATTAAAAAGATAAATCAGTATTTGATTCTGGAGGTAATAGGGAGTCACATGAGTTGATTGAGCATATATATAGTAGTAATAGAGATGGTAGTTGCAGGGTATAAAAATGAACTAAATAGTGAAAAGTGTTGCAGAAGAATTATCATGAAAAGATCATCATGTCTCAGTGGCAGACAGATGATAGAAAGAGTAGCATAGGGTTGTGTTTAAATTAAAAGCTCTGAAAAGTTCTGTGACTTCCACAAAGTCAATTTCATCCCCATTTCTTTGGTTTCTTTCTTTCTTTCCTTCCTTCTTTCCTTCCTTCCTTCCTTCCTTCTTTCCTTCCTTCCTTCCTTCCTTCCTTGTTTTATTTTTCTTTTTTTTTCTCACAAAATGAAGGGATGGATTAGACTACATTCCCCCTGAGGTCTTTTCAGTGTCTAAACCTATAATAATATTATTCTATCTTAAGCAAGCCAGTCAGAGATGTGTAATTAGATTTCAAGAGAGATGGGAGTTTAAGATAAAGATTTGGAAGTTATAAGCAAAGTAATAAATTAATCCTGTAAGAAATTACAGAGAAAAAAAGAGGAGAGAGCGTAGGAAAGAATCCTGTACTAGACTCACACCTGGGAAATGATTTAGTTATGATGAATCAATAGAGAAGACTGAGAAGAATTGGTTTCAAGGCAGGAAGAGAAGCATGGTATATTAATAAGGTGAAAACTCAGAAAAAAAGTGAAGAATGGAGGCCTAGCTTCACCAGATCTCAGACTATACTATAAAGCAGTGATCATCACAACAATATGGTACTGACTTAGTAGTAGGTAGATAGAAGAGATAGAAGGGTGGATCAATGGAATAGACTTGGAGTAAATGACAATAACAAGATAGCATTCAATAAACCCAAAGATCCCAGCTTTTGGAACAAGAACCAACAATTTGACAAAAACTGCTGGGAGAATTGAAAAACAGTATGGGGGAAATTAGGCTTAGATCAACATTTTATACCCTATATCAATATTAACTCAGAGTGGGTAAATGACTTAACTATAAAGAAAGAAATCATAAACAAATTATGTGAACATGAATGAGGTGGTACTTCCTAGTTTTTTGGGAAGGATATAGGATAAAAGCTTAAAGGGACAGTTGTTTTTTTGGTTGCTGCTTCTGTTTCTTCTGTGTCTGTGCTTATTTTGTTTCTAATATGGGGAAATATAGGCATATTTGTAGACAGCAGATAATGAGACGGTTGCTAAGGAAAGATTAAAAATTAAGCATAGGAGATGATAGAATGGTGGAGCCCCTAGAAGAGATAGGACAGAATGGGAACAAGGAAATAAAGGATTTTGTATTCACCTAAATGGCTTCCTCATCCTCAGAAACAACAGCAAAGAGATGAGGTGATGGTACAGAATTCATTTGAGGAGAAGATAGAGCTAATATCAGATAGTTCAATGTTTCAATGAAATATGAGGCTGAGGAGGAAGATAGAGCTATTGGTATTGGAGTTCTGATAAAGGTTTAAAACAGCTAGTATTCTTATTCTTGTTTATTGCACAGTTTTTTTCTGTGACAAAACAAAACATATTAATTTGAACAAATCAAAGTGTTTAAACAGCACAATTAAGACTAAGATTCCTTCTATTAATTCAAAATAATGTTTAGTATTTGGGTCTTCATTATTCATGTAAAATAGTTCTTTATTCTTATTGGAATTCTCTTGGTTGACTTCATTTACTCAAGTTGGAAAAAATTCATTAATTTTATAATAATGGATACAAATAAAGCAAAAACCAAACAAACATTTAAAATAACAGCATTTTGCCAAAAATAATTCTTCATAGTCAAGAATTTGAAAAGATTTCTTCATATATTATGCAACATTCAATCACTAACTACAAATTCTTTGACGTAAGGAATTGGTTTTTGCCTTACATTTCTTTCTATACTACCTCATATAATGCCTTGCATATCCAAAAACACATAATAAATGTATTTTAAATTAAATTGATCTTTGTGTGCAGACTGTTACAGTGAGATCAGATGAAGAAAAGTAAGTGTGGATTTTAAAACTTACTTTTACTTTTCTACTGAAAAGTGATAGAGTGAATCAAAGAGACAAACATGGTGCCAATTGATTTTTTACTTATTAAAATATTTTCTGATGGAGGACAAGAAAATTTAGTGTAAGAGAATATTGAGTTGGATGGAAATTTAGATATCATCTAGTACAAACTGTCTTTTGCAGATAATGGAAGTGACTCCAAAAGAGATGAAGAAACATGTCTATGGTCATGGAGGTGGCAAGTAACATCTAGGATTCTATTATTCCAACCTCTTGGCCTGTTTTGTGTGTTTGTGTCATATCAACACTGATTTTAATAAAGTTAATTAAAAGGTATTGTAATTAATAAATAAAATAAAACATTTTTATTTCTCTTCTAAAGACAGTAACAAAATTATCAAATTTAATTTAATAATAATTAAATGCATATTAACATAAATGTTAAATCCATAAGAAACTTTAAAATAGTTGGAAGAAAAAGAAAAGATGAAACAGCCTCTGCCCTCAATTACCTCCAGTTTTATAGGGGCAAAGATGATTTAGATATAAATTTAAAACATAAATACTAGATCATTTCAGTGTTGGAAGAAGTCATTATTAACTGGGAATTAGGAAAGACCTAATGTAAGAAGCTGAATTTGAGTTGACCTTCAAAGGAAATGAGAGATTCTGAGAGGTGGAGGACAAGACAAAATGGGTGGGCAAAAATCTTAACAGACATTCATACTCTTTCCCCTTATTATTTATGCTTGAGGAGTCATTTACTCATTTGCTTACAAATAAAATACTTAAAAGACAGGCTTAATTTAAAGAAAATGCCCTTTGTTGATCATGGGTATTAGCGAAGGTCTCAAAAATCAAGATGATAAAAGGAGTGGGGGAAGGGAATTAAAGAAGGCAATGGTCAGAATTAAAACATATTTTTGAGGAGGGATAGAGAAAAAGAGTCAGAAGATAAATAGGTGAAAAATAGGATAGAGGGATACATGGTAGAACTCCTAACTGTGAATTTGGATTACATGAATTCACCCATAAAAAAGAAATAGCAGAATGGATTAAAAACTAGAATCCAAAAATACGCTTGAAAAAAAGCCCCACAAAACAAGCTCATCTTCCATCTTAGAATGGTAAGGGCTAGGTAATTGGGCTTGACTGACTTGCCCAGGGTTACTTAGGTAGGAATTATCTCAGGGCACATTTGAACCCAGGCCCTCCCATCTCTAAGTCTGACTTTCTATCCACTGAGCCAGCTATTTACCCCTAATAATGTTTGTTTTTTTGTTTGTTTTTTAATGAGAACACACCTAAAAGAGAGAGGTAACAACCATGATCTCAGACAAAGCAAAATTTAAAAAAATAGATCCAATTCAAAATATTAGAAGGGAAATTAAATTTTGCTAAAAGATACCATAGGCAATAAACACTATCAACAGTAAACATATATACACAGAATGCAGAGCATCCAAATTCTTAAAGAAAAAGTTAAATAAATATAGAAAGAAACAAACAGTAAAACTGTACTAGTAGGGGACCTCTACTTTCCCCTCTCAGAAATAAATAAATCTAAATAGAAAACAAATAAGAAAAAAGTTGAGATAAATAGGATTTTAGAAGGATTAAATAAGGTAAATCTATAAAGAAAAAATTGAATGGGAAAATACAATTTTTTTCAGCTCTATGTAGCACTTTCACAAGAGTTGACTATGAATGAGAACAAAAAGAAAACAAACCTCACAAAAATGCAATAAAGCAGAGATATTAAATTCATCTTTTTCAGATCACAACATAAAATAATATTCAATAAAGGGATGTGAATGCATCAATTAAAATTAACTGGAAGTTAAATAATATAATTTTAAGGAATGATTGGGTCAAAGAACAAATAATATAAACATGCAAAGAGAATAACATCAATAAGACAGCAGTCCACAATTTTGGGGATCTAGCCAAAGCATTACTTAGGGCAAAATTTCTATTATTAAATTCTTACATAAACTATGTAGGGAAATAATAGATCAATGAATTAGGCATGCAATTAAAAAACTGAAAAAATGTTAAAATACTCAATTAAAGATCAAAATAGATATCTTGAAACTCAAAAGAAATTAATAAAATCGAGAGGAAAAATATTAAAGTAACAAATAGAACTAAGAGTTTTATGAAAAAACCAATAACATATAAAACCATTGGTTAATTTGATTTATAATGGAAAAAAACCAAATGATCTTTATCAAGAATGAAGATGAAATTAAAATAACTATTAGGAGTTATTTTGTGCAATTATATGCCAATAAATCTGACAATCTAAGTGAATATCTAGAATATCTAGAAAAAAATAGATTGTCCAAATTAATGGAAGATAGCATACTAAGTAACTCTATCTTCAACAAAAGAAACTGAACAAGTCACCAATGAATTTCCTAATAATAAATTCAGGATCAAATGGATTCATGAGTGATTTCTAAAAAAAATTAAAGACAAATTAATACTATATAAATACTATATAAAGTGTCTGGAAAAATAGGCAAAGAAGTCCTACCAAATTCCTTTTATAGTGGAAATATTATGCTGATCTCTAAAACAGAAATATCTAAAAGAGAAAAAGAAAACTATAGATCAACTTCCATAATAAATATAGATGCAAAATTATGAATAAAACATTATCAAGAAAATTATAGAAATATGTCAAAAAGGTCATATACCATGACAATGTAGAATTTATAACAAGAATGCAGGACTGTTTCAATATTAGGAAAACTAATTGACCACCAAAATATATAGTTATTTTAAAAGATTCAGAAAAAAAGATTTTGACAAACTATAATACTGATCTCTAAGGAAAAAACACTAGAAAACATGGGAATACTTGGATTTTTTTCTTTAAAAAAACATATTTTTCTAAAACCATCTGCATGTATTATCTATGATGGGGATAAGCTAGAAGACTTTCAACTAAGTTTAGACATTAAGGAAATATGCCCTTTATCACCATATTGTACTAAAATTGCTGGAAACAAAATTATTACTCTGCAGATAATACGATGGTATACTTAGAGAATTTTAGAACACAAAAAAGCTAATTGAGAGAATTAACAACTTTAGCATAGTAACAGGATATGAAATAATCCATATAAATAATCAATATTTCTACATAGTATCAAAAAAGTTTAGCAGCTAGAGAGAAAAAAATACATTTAAAATAACTGCAGGCAATATAAAATACTTGGGAGTCTACCTGTCAAGAATTACAATAATGAAACATTTTTCACACAAATAGAAACTTGAAACAATTGGAGAAATATTATTTGATCATGGGTAGGCTAAGCCAATATAATTAAAATGACTGTTCTACTTAATATATACTTACAAAGGAAAATGATAAACTTTCAAGGGGATGAGTCAAAACTGGAACACTAATGAGTGGTTGGTGGTGGTGTGAACTGATCCAAGCATTCTGGATGACAATATAGAACTATGACAAAAGGGCTATAAAATTCTGCATATCCATATCCAAATTTCTATAGCACCACTTTTTTTGGTGGTAAAGAATTGGAAAATGACAGAATGTCCACAAATCGAGGAATGACTGAACAAAGTTTGCTTTATGATTGTGATAGACTACTATTGTGGTATTAGAAACTATTGTGTTATAAGAATAATGAGCAAGCAGGATGATTTCAGAAAATAGCTAGAAAAACTTATATGAACTGATGGAGAGTGAAATAAACAACCAGGAGAACATTATTCAGACATAAGACAGCTCTCAACAACGCAAGGATCCAAGACAATTCTGAAAGACTTATGACAAAGAAGCCAGAGAAACAACTATTAAAGTCGGAAAGAAAATTAAAGCACACATTTCTTTTACTTTAGCACTTATGATGAAATATTCTATCCACCACCAGAGAGAGAGAGACCAATGTTGAAATCTGATTGAAAATTAAAGAATTTTTCCACTTTCTTTATTTTTCTTGTTTTTTATTTCTTGCAATCTGGCTAATATGGAAACATGCTTTGAATGATTTCACACATATAACTGTATTACATTATGGGTTATGGAGGAGCAGAAGGGTGGGAGAGAATTTAGAACTCAAAATTTCAAAAAAGAAATGCTAAAATCAATAAATAATAAATTTATTTTAAAAATCATAAGTATGTAGCTTATTTTCTGAAAGTAGATATTTTGGATCATCCATCAGAGAGATTCAATAACATTAAAATAAGCTAGAAAGGAATTTAGAATTCATCTGGTCAAGTTCTTTCACTTTATAGATAAAGAAATTGAAGCATTAAGATGTTGCTTATTTAAGGCTATGATAATTAGCAGAGCTATCAATTCTAATTATATGTTCTTGGGTAAGTCACGATTCAGAGACTCACCAAATATAGTGCAGGGAAAATCATATTTGTAGTGTTAACCTTATTATTATTAGGCTTATTTTTTTAACATTTATTAATATTCATTTTAACATAGTTACATGATTCATGCTCCACCTTTCCCCTTCAACCCCCCCCCCGCACCCCCCCACCCTTGGCCGATGCGCGTTTCCACTAGTTTTGTCATGTGTCCTTGAACAAGACCAATTTCCAAATTGTTGGTAGTTGCATTGGTGTGGTAGTTTCGAGTCTACACCCTCAGTCATGTCCACCCCGACCCATGCGTTCAAGCAGTTGTTTTTCTTATATGTTTCCTCTCCTGCAGTCCTTCCTCTGAATGTGGGTAGCGTCTTTACCATATATCCCTCAGAATTGTCCTGGGTCATTGCATTGCTGCTGGTACAGAAG
>NW_025347003.1:0-312 GCF_016433145.1 Gracilinanus agilis | reverse complement strand
ATCCCTCAGAATTGTCCTGGGTCATTGCATTGCTGCTGGTACAGAAGTCCATTACATTCAATTTTACCACAGTATATCAGTCTCTGTGTATAGAGTTCTTCTGGCTCTGCTCCTTTCGCTCTGCATCAGTTCCCGGAGGTCTCTCCAGTTCCCCTGGAACTTCTCCAGTTTATTATTCCTTTTAGCACAATAGTATTCCATCACCCGCATATACCACAGTTTGTTCAGCCATTCCCCAATTGAAGGACATTCCCTCCTTTTCCAATTTGTTGCCACCACAAAAAGCGCAGCTATGAATATTTTCGTACAAGT
>NW_025347002.1:0-5368 GCF_016433145.1 Gracilinanus agilis | reverse complement strand
CATTAAAGGTGACTCCAAAATGAGTCAATAGGCTCTGAGTGAAGTATTGCCCTTTGAATAAGGTATCCCACACCAAAATGACTTAGGCTCTTGGTCCAACGACTGATCTTCCCTTTGTCCTTGCCTTGGCTACAGAAACGTTGCTGGTTGCCATGGTGAATATCCTGAAACTTTCGTTGCCGTTGTTATGTACCACATTCTTCTTCTTCTTCTTCTTTTTTTAATGAACAAGAGCTCTTTGCTTTTTTTTTTAACCCTTACCTTCTGTATTAGAGCCAATACTAAGTACGGGTTCCAAGGCAGAAGAGAGGCAAGGGCAAGGGGAGGGGGGGAGTTTAAGTGACTTGCCCAGGGTCACCTACAGCGAGGAGGTGTCTGAGGAGAGATCTGAACCTGGTTGGGCCTTTTGATGGGGAAGGTGAGGTAGATTCCTTCTCTGGGCTTCTTTGTCCTCCCACAGCTCTCCTTTTAAGGTCTGTCGAGATGCCTCCTTCCTCTCTGGAGCAAGGATAAGCATGTCTACTTAAAGAGAGGAAGCAGGAAGCGTTTCCTGTCTTTACTCTTCGGAGAAGACTCTCTTTGGAAGGGAGAGATTGCGACAGAGAGCAAGAGAAGAATGGGAGCTCCTGCTCCGACTAGCTCAGGGAGTGAGTGTGGCCACCAAGGTCATGGTTTTATGAATGTACGGGCTTTTTGTTGAGGGCCGCAATGGCTTTCTGTATCTGGGGCTCTGATCACACTTGGCTGTCGTTGTCCAGTTGTTTTCAGTTGTGTGTGACTTCTCGTGACCCCATTCGGGTTTTCTTGGCAAAGGTACTGGAGTGGTTTTGCCATTTCTTTCTCCAGCTCATTTTAGAGCGAGACGGTGAAATGACTTGCCCAGGGTCACACAGCTAGGAAGTGTCTGAAGCCATATTGGAACCCGGGATTTACCATCTCCAGGTCTGGCTCTCTCTCCACTGAGCCACCCAGCTGTCCTGAGTTCCTTGATTTTTTTTTTTTAATTTTAAACCCTTAACTTCTGTGTATTGACTTATAGGTGGAAGATTGGTAAGGGTAGGCAATGGGGGTCAAGTGACTTGCCCAGGGTCACACAGCTGGGAAGTGTCTGAGGCTGGATTTGAACCCAGGACCTCCCTCTCTAGGCCTGGCTCTCCATCCACTGAGCTACCCAGCTGCCCCCGAGTTCCTTGATTTTTAAATCTCTGCTTTCACTATCAGGCAGACATGTGCTCTCCAGGTTATATGTAAACTTGTGTCATGGTCCCATAAAGAACCTTTCCAAAGGCGAGAAGGGGTTGAGTTCCCAGGCTCTAGTATTTTCTTTGGTTCTGTGACTGTAAACAAGGAAGCTGCCTCTTCTGGATGGATGCAGGAACTCTAGCTATATTGGACCACTCCATTCTTCCAGCTGAGTTAGAAAGTAGAAAACAATGAGTGGATTATTGGAAAGAGGCAGGGGAGGCTCGAGACTCGGGCGCTGTCTTTGTCACTAACTCACAGGTTTCAGGCAGGTCATTTCTTCCTTTTGGGTCTTAGTTTCCGAAGGAGCTGGACTAGTTGATATCTAAAGGTCATTCTGGGTTGGTTTTTTAGAGACTTTTTTTAACCCTTTCTTTCTGTCTTGTAATCAATACTAAGTATTAGTTCCAAGGCAGAAGAGCAGTGAGGGCTGGGCGATGGGAGTGAAGTGACTTGCCCAGGGTCACCCAGCTGGGAAGTGTCTGAGGCTGGATTTGAACCCAGGACCTCCCATCTCTAGGCCTGACTCTCAATCCACTGAGGCACCCAGCTGTCTCCAGACAATTATAATTGTAAACAATTCCCAGTTTGGGTTGTAGAGTGATAAACACTTTTCTTCCCCGTCTATTTTCTTTGCTTTGCATTCATTAATAGGAATATCTGCAAGTTTCTAGGAATTCCTCAGAGCTGCCATTTTGTATGCTGCAGTAACGTTCCGTGGCACGCGCATGCCATACGAAGTGGTCTGTGTCGAGTGAGAAATATGGCGCTCGGAACCACCTTTGGTTTCCTTTGGCACCTCGGGAGATCTTTGGAGAAGAGCCTTTGGGCTCTTTGTTCAAATGAAAAGCACAGCAGCATCTTCATTTATTTATTTATGTGTTTGTTTATTTACTCATTTATTCATTCATTTATTTATTTATGTGTTTGTTTATTTACTCATTCATTCATTCATTTATTTATTTATAAACCCTCACCTTCTATCTTAGAGTCAATACTGTGTATTGGTTCCAAGGCAGAAGAGTGGTCAGGGTGGGCCATGGGGGTCAAGTGACTTGCCCAGGGTCACCCAGCTGGGAAGTGTCTGAGGCCGGATTGGAACCCAGGACCTCCCTTCTCTAGGCCTGGCTCTCCATCCACTGAGCTACCCAGCTGCCCCTGCAGCAGCATCTTTTACTATCCCTGAGAGGGCTTGGAAAGGCAAGCTCAAGGCACACGTAACCTTCCCACATGGACGAAGGCTCTTTTATTTTATTTTGTCTAATCGAGGATGCTGCAGCCCCTCCCTGTAGGCAGCCTTTCTCTTCCCTTTGATTTCAGTGCTTAGGCCATTGAGAAAGCAGTGTGGTTTGTAGATGGGCTTAAAGGCATCTTCTGCCACCTAAAGTGGCCACATAAATTGGAAATGTTCCCTGGCTGGCAGTGCTGTCGATTTCCAGTCCAGGCACTGCCTGACTCGTGAACATCATGTGCTGGCCAAGGAATGGAGATGGTCTGCCTGCTGGAGGTGGGAGTGGGAAGGTGGTGTTCCCGGAGCCCTTGTGTCCTCTCCTTACCACCCAGGGTGCAGCAGGAGCCGTGGTGGCTGCCTTTCCCAGGCCCGTTGTTGACATTCTGCCATGAAACCACAGAATGTCAGAGCTGGGGAGGGACCTTTAGGGGTTACGCAGTTCAATGTTCTCATTTTACAGAAGGGGAGGAGAGGGGAGCGGCCCAGCGGCCTGCCAGCGTTAGGAATGGCAGCTGACTTGACTGGGCCTTATTCTTCGGAATCTCCTCAGCCGTGACGCCTCTTTGTCCAATGAGGGGAGACTAGATTTTTATCCCCCAACGAGCCAAAGTCCTTTTGTGGCCAGTGTGGGGGACCGAGCTGGGCGATGAGTCCTAGAAATCCCAAGTGACTTGGGAGCAAGGGGAGCAGCCCTGGGGCCGGTGGGGCTGGGGGAGAGGGAGGAAGGGTTCCTCTTCAGGGAGGCACTCTCTCTCTCCTGTCTCTCTCTCCTGTCTCTCTCTGTCTGTCTCTGTCTCTGTCTCTGTCTCTCTGTCTCTGTCTCTGTCTCTCTCTCTCTCTCTCTCTCTCTCTCTCTCTGTGTCTCTCTCTCTCTGTCTCTGTCTGTCTGTCTGACAGTCTGTNTGTCTGTCTCTCTGTCTCTCTCTCTCTCTGTCTGTCTCTGTCTGTCTCTGTCTCTGTCTCTGCCTCTCTCTCTGTCTCTCTGTCTCTGTCTGTCTGTCTCTGTCTCTCTCTCTGTCTGTCTCTGTCTGTCTCTGTCTCTGTCTCTGTCTCTGTCTGTCTCTGTCTCTTTCTCTGTCTCTGTCTGTCTGTCTGTCTGTCTCTCTCTCACATGTTTCTTTCATATCACTGGATCAGGCCATCCTTTATTTCAGCCCCGAAGTGTGATGGCATTGCTATTAGTCCTTGTGCTTAAATGCGTTTATGGGGACTAACTTCTCCGGAGAAGATTGGTTCTCTGGGAAGGCAGCTGGAACCAAAGCAAATTTGATAGCGTGACTGGCCTGTATGTGTGTTTGGCACTGCCTGTCTCAAGGAGAGTGCAAAACATCCCGCTCATACCAGGTGACATCTCAACGCCAAGTTTTCATTTCCCTCGAAGGCCATTTGCCTTCATTCTCATTGGAGGAAAAGAAGCCATGCGATCTAGGTCTGGAAGAGGCATCAGAGATCTTGTGATCTAATCATCCCCTTTTACATATGAGGAAACTGAAGCACCAGGAAGGGGAAATGACTCATTGAAAGCCACTCGTATGATCCTAGCCCTAGAGCTAGAAGGACCTTCAGAGGCCATCTGGCTCAAGCCCCTCATTTTGCAGAGAGGGAAACTGAGGCAGAGAGCAGTAGACTGATTTGCTCAAGGTTATGCAGAGGCAGGATTCAAACCCGGGTTCCCTGAGTGCTCTTCCCATTGTACCACACTGTGTGGGTAGGGAGACTAGTTTCAGTAACAAGACACTTCCCAAGTCAACAAGAGACAGCTAGGTGGCATTGCAGCGGATAGAGCACTGGTCCTGGAAGCAGGGAGACCTGGGTTCACATTTGACCTCAGACACTTACTAGTTGTGTGTGACCTTGAGCGAGCCATTTAACCCTGTTTGCCTTAGTTTCCTCACCCGTTTTTGAAAGAAAACCTCAAGTGGGGGTCATGAAGGGTCTGATACAACTGAAAAATGGCCAAACTGTGCTAAGTGCTGGGAATAGACGAAGCAAGGCCAAATAGTCCTTGTCATCAAGGAGTTCACAGTCTAATGGATTCAACATGCTGCCAGCTATGACCATGCAAGATAATCAGGCTGGCCCTACCTCTGCTGGACACCATCTTTTTTTTAAACCCTTTACCTTCAGTCTTAAAATGGATACCAAGTATAGGTTCCAAGGCAGAAGAAAAGTAAGAGCTAGGCAATGGGGGCTAAGTGACTTGTCCAGGGTCACATAGCTAGGAAATGGCTTATGGTCAGATTTGAATCCAGGACTTTTCATCTTCAGGCCTGGCTCTATCCACTGAGCTACCTAGTTGTCTCTGGACACGATCTTTAATGTGAAAACTGACGTTGAAGTGTCTTGACTTGTTCCTGTGTCTCATTTGAACTGGTCAGCCAGGAGTGTCTTATCTGAGAGGAAGGAGACCACCTTGTTTCTGATTCTAGTCCTTCTAGTGTCTAGAATGGGGGCAAATAGGGGAAAGTCTCAGGAGATGTTTGGTTTAGTCTGGTAACAAATACTCATTTTCATGGCAAATTGGCTGTGATTCATTTGTCCTATTCTGAAAGTGAAGTGTTAGCCTCTCCATCCTCTTTCACTTCCCTGCCTCCTTGGCTGGTTTTCTCCTTCTGAGCTTATAAATATTAATATATATGTATGTATATATAAATATAAATATCTATAGGCAAGGAGAATATATATGATATGATATGATATGATATAATATGATATGATATGGTATAATATGATAGGCTAGGATAGGATATGATCGAATATGATATGATTTAATATGATATAATATAATATGATATGATATGATATAATAGGATAGGACATAATAGGATAGGATCGGATATGATCTAACATGATATGATATGATATGATATAATATGATATGATGTAATATAATAT
>NW_025347001.1:357-9274 GCF_016433145.1 Gracilinanus agilis | reverse complement strand
TTCTTCTTCTTCTTCTTCTTCTTCTTCTTCTTCTTCTTCTTCTTCTTCTTCCTCTTCCACCTCTTCTTCTTCCACTTCCTCTTCTTCAACTCGTGAAGATGTGTCTTCTTGATTTCAAGCCCAGTGCTCTTATGCCACTTAGCTTTCCATATATTGACTTTTGCATGTACTTTTAGATAAAATTATGGAATTATTAGTTTTACTTTGTTCCAAGAAACTTCCCATGATGTAGGAGCAATCTGTAAGTGTCTATTAAAAAACCACCCATAATAAAGCTTTTAAAAAAGCCTAACCTGGGCAATATCGGAGAAAAAGAGTAGTAAGTATTTATGCTATAGAAACTCAGATAGAGGAGAAAAACAGGAGGACTAAGGTAGTCAAGGCAGGCCTTGTAGGGGAAGCAGCTTTGAACTGAGTCTTGCAGGAAGTGGAAGACAAGCAAGAGAGGAAGGAGGAATCGTGGGAGTGTCGGGTGCTGAAGACAGAAACAGGACAGGTGGAGCAGTGGAGAAACATCACCAGCTCGCTGTGTATGGGCTGAGCATGAGAGAAGGGCCAGAAGCCAGGAGAGCTGGACTGGGGAGACCCTTGGACATGCCCATCAGCATTTTCCCTGTTGGAGAAGTCAGGGCTATCTCTGGAATGTCAGGCCAAGGAGTTTAGACTTTATGCTGCTAGCCAGAGGCTCTTAAACTTTTTGAGCTCAAAACTCCTTACACACTTGAAAATTATTGAGTTCTTCCCAAAGAGCTCTTGTTTATGTGGGTTAAATTTATCTATAATTACTATTTTAGATATTGTAACAACTTAGTGTGGTGTTTTTTTTTCTGGAATCGTTGCCTTTTGTCTCAGTATCAATTCTTTTTTTTAAAAAACCCTTACCTTTTGTCTTAGAATCAATATTAAGTATTGGTTCCAAGACAGAAGAATGGTAAGGGTCAGGCAATTTTGGTTAAGTGACTTGCCCAGGGTCATACCATAAGGAAATGTCTGAGGGCAAATTTGAACCCAGGACCTCCTCTCTCCAGGTCTGCTTCTCCAAGCACAGAGCCACTTAGCTGCCCTTTAGTACCAATTCTAATTCAGGAGAGTGGCAAGAACTAGGCAATTGGGGTTAAGTGACTTGTCCAGGGTCACATAACTAGAAAATGTCTGAGGCCAGAATTGAACACAGTTCCTCCTAACTCCAGGAGGTATTTTGATAATAGGAGTAGTTATGATAATAGTTTTGAACTTGAAAGGGTATTAGGGATTCCCAGGGATCCACAGGCCACTATTATAGGCAGTAGGGAGCTATTGAAAGATGTTTAGTAGAGAGATGATGTAAGAAATATGATTCCTTCTCTCTTTACTCCCAATAGGAAGGGCAGTATTTGTATTTATCTGACTTGATATGTACTAGGTCTAGCACAACCCTACTGCAAAAGAAAATTCAAAGCCATGATTTATAATGAAGATGAAAATGAGAGTGAGTCTTGAGATGGAAATAATAATAATACCTTCTATGTATGATCCATCACACTTTTCTTTTTTTTAATTTAGAATATTTTCCCATAGTTACATGATTCATGGTCCACCAGTAATGCATCAGTGTCCCAATTTTGCCACATTTCATCCAACATTTATTATTTTCCCTTTCTGTTGTATTGGCCACTCTGCTAGGTCACACACCACAGAGCTAAGATCAGACTCTGGGACCCCAGACTCCTCCTTCCTTTCTGTCTGTTCCAGATTTCCACTGAAGAGACTTGGAGAGAAAATGTCCTCTTTACTCTGTAGGCTAGTCTGCTAGGCTTAACCAACTTTCTATTATGAGGAGATGAGAAGGGATGGTGTTAGATTCAGAGAGGAAGGGCTGAGTTCGAATCCTACTCCTTACTAGCTATGAATCTCTGGGTAGGCCACTTAACTTCTCTTAGTCTCAGTTTTTTCATCTATAAAATGGGATAATAATGGTACCTACTTCCTTGAGTCATTGTGAAGATAATGAGATGTATATGTAAATGAAAAATAGATAATATGTAAAGTACTTTGTAAAATATAATTATTATTTTAATTAACTTCTTCTACATCTTCTACAACCTTTTCATCTTTGTTCCCCTAGTCTAAGTAATAGCTCTCTCCTTTCCCTTTCTCTAAGAGCATGGGCCTGCACAGGTACAGAGCCTGCAGTCATACTTGACCTGGTTCCCTCTTGGTTCTCAGCCTTCTTAGCATCTGCAGCCTCTGCCACCCCTGACCAGCCCTTCCTCCCTTGGTTTTACTTCTCTTCTCTTCTGGCTCTCTTCTCCCTGTCTGCCTCCTCCTCACTCCTTTGCTGGATCACAGAATGTCAGAAAGAGCGTCTAAGGGCTACAGTGGAAAGAGTGTCCAGCCTGCAGTCAGGAAGACCCGAGTTCAAATTTAGCCTTAGATACTTAGTGACTGGTGATTCTGGGTAAGTCCATTTTAGTTTCTCCATCTGTAAAATTAGGATAATAATTGCACCTACCTCTTAAGGTTGTCATGAGGATAAAATGAGATAATATTTGTCGAGCACTTTGCAAACCTTAAAGCACCATATAATTTCTGTTATTCAGTTGTTGTCAATCATGTCCAACTCTTCATGACCCCATTTGGGGTTTTCTTGGCACAGATATTGGAATGCTTTGCCATTTCCTTCTCCAACTCATTTTACAGATGAGAAAACAAGGAAAACAAGGTTAAGTGACTTGCACAGGATCACACAGCTAGGAAGTATCTGAGGCCAGACTTTTTGTCTCTAAGCCTGACTTTTAATCCACTGAGCCACCTAAGGTGCCCCAGGGATCTGGTCTTAAAGAGAGGAGATTCAGGATTTTTAAAAATACTTTATGGCTCATTTGCCTCTATTTGTAAATAAAATTTAGGTATGGTTTATGTCTAGTGTTTCTCCCAAATGCTCCTTTCTAGGAAAAATTGATCAATGTACAAAGTAGTAAGTATCAGGTATAGGGGTGCTATTTCTTTTCTCTACCACTAAAGAAATACTTAAAAACATAAAAGACTCATAAGTATGTATTAACAAATATCTAGTTTCATAAACTCAATATACACATTCATATAATTAATGAACATAATATAACATTATAAATATGTACATATAGTAAACACCATATATTTTATATTTATTTTTATTTACATATACATATATTTATGCATTTATTATATATAATATAAAACAATACAAATAAATGGTAACTCAAAACAAAAAAACCCAATACCAAAGACATGAAACAGTAACCCATCATCCATTATGCTCCCTTGAGAGGAAAAGACAGGAGATTTATGGGACTTTTAGAGAAAAACTTCACTTGTATCTCAATCTGTATCCTCTGAGCAAAAACACAAGGTCCAGGGTTTCTGGCCAGTTGTTATGACTTAGATCTTCAGGTTCCAAGGTGATTCCTTCGAGGGCTATCCCCTCCTTCAAAAAGCAGTAATGTTGAGGAAATATTACCGGCTGCCATTTAGCATCTGGGAATAAATGCAGATGAGGTTTCCAGGGACTCAAGGTCTAATGTCAGGCTCACCTGGAAATTCCCTGTTTTCATTGTCAAATTGGAGCTAAAGCTATTCCTGAGGGAAGGAAGGTGAGAGAAGTCCTCTTCCTTCCTTGCTAGAAACTCAAGAGATAGCTGGTGCTAGCTATCTCCCAACAAAAAAGCCCTCTCAGAAGAGATGCGGGAAGCTATGGCTTCTCCTTCTCATCAGCCCACAGAATGGAGCCTTTCTGACTCAATCAGCAATCTTCTTTAGCACAGCCTGTCACGGGGGCAGGAGACTGACCTGGAGCTCTTTAGTAAGGGGCCAGTACACATATCTCACTGGAAGAGGCTGGAGTGCATGCTCTCAGGGAAATTCTCCAATCTTTACCTCCAACCCAAGACCCAGATTTGCATCTTTATGACAGATCAATCCCAACTGACGACTGTAGGGAAATAGGGAGAAGCTACTTCTAACAGGGCATTTTCCCTGATTGAAGAGTTGGGGGCGGGGGGAGACCTCCTGGGAGATTATGGACACTTTAAGGGCAAATTCCGTCAACTCATATGTTGGAATTAATGTCAGTCCAACTTGCTAACTGCCTACATGAATTTGGGTTATTATAAGTAATTCTGAATTGGGAAGAGGAAATGTTTGTTGATGGAGATATTTAGGTAGAGGTTGAAAAAGAGTTCAAATAATAGATTGCCTGGACATTTGGTTCCTGAAGCCTTTGTTGTAACTGACTTTACTATTTAGTTCAAGGTATGGCTTTTGGAGAGGATGGAGCAAACAGTTCAGGAATATAAGGAAAGAGGAGTTGGGAGGAACTTAGAATTGTTGAAATCAGGAATATTCTAGGACTCTATAAAGAAAGATGGAGGTCTTTGTGCCTTTTGATCATGTTTAGGGGTGTGCTGGAGCCAGCTCTAACAGGCTTACTAGAGCCAATTGTTAAATTTTCTGTGTCTGCATTTACACACAGCATTCACCACAAGTCAGGGTTTGATTTATTGTTTTGTTCAACATCTAGATTTAAGAAAGTGTTAAAAGGCAGCTTGGTGACTCAGTGGACAGAGCCAGGACTGGAGATGGGAGGACCTGGGTTCAAATCTAGCCTCAGACACTTCTAGCTGTGTGACCCTGGGCAAGTCAATTAACTCCAATTGCCTAGCCTTTGTTGCTTTTCTGCCTTGGAACCAATACTTAGATCAATTCTAAGTCAGAAGGTAAAGGTTTTAAAAGAGAAATAAAAAAGAAAGTGTTAATAATGCAGATGTAAATGTGAATGTGATACTAACCCCCTCTGCATCCTCCCACTAGCCCAGTTTCCCAAAGAGTCTGGTTGTTAAACATTTACCAGCTCTTCCTGTTTTGCTCTATCAATACTGCTTATATTCAGCAGGAGTATAGGAGACAGCTCAGGGAATGAAGTCATCCCCTGACTGGAGGCCTGGTGACTGTAGCTAATAATAATAATAATGATAGCTGGCATTTATATTGTGTTTTAAGGTTTGCAAAGTGTTTTATATCCATTATCTCATTTGAGGCGCATAATACCCCTGGCCATGTCTGTTATGCTCTGGACTTAGGGTTTGTCTTGGGGGGCAGAGAAACATTCTGAGCTATGGAGGTCCTTGATGAGGGAGGGACAGTCTGGCAACAATAGTATGATGAGAGAGAGAGTCATCTGGTACAACAGAATGGGTGATGAAGTTGGACTCTCAGATTCATATTTGAATCCTGGCTCTACACTTCTGGGCTTCAGTTTCCTTATCTGTACCGTGAGTAGATGATGAACATTCAAAGTCCAATCTTTCTTCCTCTTCGTCTTCCTTGCATCCAGTTCCTCCCCACTCTAGCTTCCTACTCCTTCCTGGCTTCTGGCCCTTGTGAGCTGTTATAATGGCCATAAGTGCCCAATAACAAATTTAGGCATTTTAGTAATTCATAGTATGATTTTGGCTTAGAAGTGATCACACAAACAGAAAAAATAAGGATAATTCTAAATTCTATAGCATTTTGAGGTTTATATTGTGCTTTCTGCATAAAAACGGCGATAAACTACTTGAAGATTATTGTTCCCATTTTGCAGATTAAAATACTGAGGTTCAGAGAAGTTATGGGATTTGTTTATAGTGGGTGCCAGGGCAAGTTTCAGATCCAAATGTGTTGACTTGTGGAAGTTATGAGAAGCAGATTCCAACTCAATGTAAGGAGAAATTTCCTAATATTTAGAGGAATCCAGAGAGATAGTGCTTTCCCTTTGATCACTTGTTAGGTTTGTTACAGAGAATATTTGTGTTCAGACTGACCCACTAAGGTAGCCTCTAACATCCCTTAAAACTCACATCAATTCTTTGTTGTTGAGTCTTTTTTCAGTTGTGTCCAACTCTTTGTGACCTCATTTAGAGTTTTCTTGGCAGGGATACTGGAATGGATTGCTATTTCCTTCTCCAGCTCATTTTCCAGATGAGGACATTGAGTTAAAGGACTTGGCCAGGGTCACATAGCTCAAAAGTGTCTGACGCTGGATTCGAACTCAGAAAGATGAGTCTTTCTAACTCCAGGCCCTGAGCTCTATCTACTGAGTCACCTAGCTGCCTCTTTTAACATTCTGTGATACTGTAATTCTTAATGAAGCCTTTGGCTAGTCTAACACATTGTTGTTTCATTGAGCCTGCAATCAATTAAAGTGCCCAGATATTTTTTTTTCTGATGAACTGCCTTCTAACCTATACCTCCAACTACCTCCAACTTCTTGTCAATCTGTTTTTTTTAAAACCCTTAATTTCCATCTTAGAATTAATACTGTGTATTGGTTCCAACACAGAAGAGTGATAAGGGCTAGGCAACAGGTGTTAAATGACTTACCCAGGGCCACACAGCTAGGAAGTATCTGAGGCCAGATTTGAACCTAGGACCTCCCATCTCTAGGCCTAGCTCTCAACCCACTGAGCCACCCAGCTGCCTGCAAATTTGATTTTTTAAAACTCAAGTGTAAAATGATATTTATTCTTATTTAAATTTCATCTTTTTAAATTTGGCCTATCAAAGTTTTTTGGGAGCTATCATCCAACATGCCATCTCTCCCTTCCTGGCTTTGAATCATCTGCAAATCTGATGTGTGCCCATCTATTGCTTTATCTAAGTTATTGATAAAAAAAATGTTCACTAGCACAGGGCCACCGATAGATTCTTGGGCATTTCACCAGGGACTATTCTTTGGGTCTGGCCATTCATTCAGTTCTGGGTTGATATTTTTGTCTGGTCCACATTTCTCCATCCTATCCACAAGAATAATAAACATGGGAGCTACCTTGTCAAATGCTTCATCAAAAATCTAGGTGGGTGCCTTCAGAGCCTCTATAAATAGAAAGCTTATATACATTCTTGAGACAAAATGTATATGTGATACCTCCATCCTAAATGGGTCAGTCAATTCTATGAAGGCCTTGTGACACCATATGTGAGGTACTGCATACATGAAAGAGATGTTTGAGAAAGACTGAATGAGAGAGAAGGGTCACATTTTTTAATGTTTAATAAGAGTACCTGATAAAGAAGCATATTACCCACCTCCTTGCAGAGGAGATGTATTCAAGGGGAAGAATTTGACGTGTATTTTTTGGACATGGAAAATGTATAGATTTGTTTTGAGTGTTTATTTATTATAAGGATAGTTATTTTTCTTTTTTTAGGAGAGGGAAAGGATTCCCAGAGATCCATTTGGAAGATAATATTAGGGTTACAAGAAAAGAAAGTCATTGAGCATTTTTTTTTAAAGCATGGCAAGTTCGGAGGGAAAAAAGAATAAACAGGAAAAGTGACATGTTGAATTCCTTATATACTTTTTAAAAAACAAGTCATGCATAATAAAGATATGTTTTCAATGGGATCTTTTTCTGTTCTATTTTGTATATGGAAATGTTCTTTTTTGTCGTTAATTAAATTCAGAATAAAAAATTAAACAAAAAAATCTAGGTAGTTCCGGGTTAAGATGGCGGCAGAGTAAGAAGCAGCTCTTAACCTCTCCTGACCGAAACACACAAAACTCCTCAAGGGGACATAAAAACAAGTCCAGACGAACGGAGGAACCCCACAACAGGGCACAGCGTGGAAGGTACGTGGAATCGAGACATTTCCAGGCTAAAAAGGGCTCTCACTCAATCGCGGGCTGAGCAACCGCCCCACCTCCACCCCCTCCACACTCACCTATAGCTCCGAACCCAGCTAAAAAGAAATAGAGCAAGTTTGGGGCACCCATCGAGTCATCGGCAGCTCCGGGACCTGTTCCTGAGAGCAGCAAGACTTAGGACCCCATTAAGTCAAGAACGCACGCGAAATCTGAGCGCGCGGGAGCAGAGAGTGGACGCTGGGCGCAGAGTGCCCACTGAGCAGAGGCATGGGTGCCGGCTGAGCAGAGGCGTGGGTGGAGGCAAACACAGCCAGGAACTAAAGCCTAAGTGGGGAACCAGTGCAGACGGGTATACGACTGTGGAAGTAGCTCCCTGAGACTTGTAAAGGAACCTCCTACAGAGGATCAAGCAAGGGAATCCACCAGGGGGCTTGACCTTGGAAAAAACTAGAACTCAGACCTCAGGAGCCAATAGATCTCAGACAGACACTGAGAGCGAGGATAAACCTGAGAAGCTGCTGGGCTAATGATGGCTAATCAGTTACAGGAAATTCAGAAGAGAAAGAATAATAACAAAAAAAAGAAGTCTTTAACACTCGACAGCTTCTACACAGAGAAAATCCAGACAACCGAGCAAACAGAGGAGGAGAACAAACAACCATCCAGACCCTCCCCAAATAAGGAAAACTCCTCACAAGCTATGGAAGAGTTCAAATCTGAGATTCTGAGGAAAATGGAAGAGATCTGGCAAGAAAATAACAGCTTAAAAGGTAGAATCTTACAACTGGAAAGCGAGGCTCAGAAACCAAATGAACTGATAAGCAAATTGAACACAAGAAATGACCAGATTGAAAAGGAATACCAGAAGATTATGGCCGAAAACAAGAAGATTATGGCCCAAAACCAAAAGATTATGGCCGATTACCAGAAGATTATGGCCGAAAACCAAAAGATTATAGCCGAAAATCAATCCCTAAAGGCTAGAATTGAGCAAGTAGAAACTAATGATCTCTCAAGACAACAAGAACAAATAAAACAAAGCCAAAAGACTGAAAAAATAGAAGGAAACATGAAATATCTCAATGAGAGAGTGACAGACCAAGAAAACCGGTCTAGAAGAGACAATTTGAGAATAATTGGTCTTCCAGAGAAACCAGAAATTAATAAAAACCTGGACTCCATACTAAAAGAAATTATTCAGCAAAATTGCCCTGAAGTCCTACAACAAGAGGGCAATATAGACATTGAAAGGATTCATAGAACACCTGCGGCATT
>NW_025347001.1:0-269 GCF_016433145.1 Gracilinanus agilis | reverse complement strand
CAAAATTGACTATATATTTCCAGGGGAAAGTATGGGCATTCAACAAAATTGAAGAATTCCAGGTATTTGCACAGAAAAGACCAGGGCTAAATGGAAAGTTTGATATCCAACCACAAAAATCGAGAGAAACCTGAAAAGGTAAATAAGATACAGAGGGGAAAGAAAGAAAACTTATAATTTTTAAATTTGCCTTTTTAAGGGCCTCAGTGAGATCTAATTATCTGTATTCCTATGTAGAGAAATGTTATGTATAATTCTCTGTAGTGAAC
>NW_025347000.1:364-1711 GCF_016433145.1 Gracilinanus agilis | reverse complement strand
ATTTTCAAAAAAGGAGAGAATAGAGTCTGCTAAATCTAGACCAATTAACTTGATTTGATTTGGGGCAAAATTTTAGCATGAATGTATCTCCTCAATAAAAGAAATGGTTAATAACTACTGAGAAAAGTTAATGGCTGAGACTAATGAAAAAAAGACTATCCACTACCATAGAAGGAACTAATGGAGTCTAAATGCAAATTGAGGCATACCATTCTTTATTTTATTTTCTCCAAGATTTTTTCTCTAGTGGAAATGATATGTATATTTCTTTATAATATGACAAACATGAAAATGTGTATTTTTACAATAACACAAATACAACTTATATCATATTCCCTGCTGTCTTAGAAAGTGGGGAGGGAAGAAGATATTGCAAAGTGCAAAATGTCAGAAAACAATTATTAAGAATAGTATTGGGAGCTGTGTGACCTTGGGCAAGTCACTTGACCCCCATTGCCCACCCTTACCACTCTTCCACCAAAGGAGCCAACACACAAAAGTTAAGAGTTTAAAAAAAAAAAGAATAGTATTGGGGCAGCTGGGTAGCTCAGTGGATTGAGAGTCAGGCCTAGAGACAGGAGGTCCTTGGTTCAAATCTGACCTCAGACACTTCCTAGCTATATGACCCTGGGCAAGTCACTTAACCTCCATTGCCTAGCCCTTACCACTCTTTTGCCTTGAAATCAATGCATATTATTGATTCTAAAGTATAAAGTAAGGGTTTAAAAAATAATAACAATATTGACACGTAATCTGGAAAAAAGGAATAGTCAATGGCCTCAACAAGAACAAATCATGAGAAGCTAATTTTCATTCCTTCTTTGCAGGATTATGAAATTTATACATCTGGGAAATGTTCTTGATATAGTTTACCTAAGTTTTAGGATAGAGTTTGGTAAGTAATTTCATCGGATTATTGGTGAACTTTTTTGCCCAATTATATGGCAACAAATATAACAATCTAGGAGATATGGATGAATATTTACAAAAATATAAATTGCCTAGATTAACAGCAGAAGAAATAGAATACCTAAATAATCCCATATCAGAAATAGAAATTGAACATGCCATCAAAGAACTCTCTAAGAAAAAATCGCCAGGACCTGATGGATTCACAAGTGAATTCTATCAGACATTCAAAGAGCAACTAATCCCAATACTATACAAATTATTTGATATGATAAGCAAAGAAGGAGTCCTACCAAATTCCTTCTATGACACAAATATGGTACTGATCCCAAAGCCAGGTAGACCAAAAACAGAAAGAAAACTATAGACCAATATCCCTAATGAACATAAATACAAAAATCTTAAATAGAATATTAGCAAAGAGACTCCAGCAAGTAA
>NW_025347000.1:0-266 GCF_016433145.1 Gracilinanus agilis | reverse complement strand
ATTGAAAAGTATAGGAATAGAAGGACCCTTCCTAAAAATAATAAAGAGTATATACCTAAAACCATCAACAAGCATTATATGCAATGGGGATAAATTAGAAGCCTTCCCAATAAGATCAGGAGTGAAACAAGGATGCCCATTATCACCTCTATTATTCAACATATTACTAGAGACACTAGCAATAGCAATTAGAGAAGAAAAAGAAATTGAAGGTATCAAAACAGGCAATGAGGAGACTAAGCTATCACTCTTTGCAGATGATATGA
>NW_025346999.1:367-5399 GCF_016433145.1 Gracilinanus agilis | reverse complement strand
TATATATATATATAAAACTTTTCCCTCAAGATTAATTTCTCACTATTGGGATAAGAGAGGAAACTATATAGCCATTATTAATAAAGAAATGAATGGGAAAAGAAGGAACAGAGAAAGTGGATCAAGATAGTGGATCAAGAAGATAAAGATTTCCAAAAATAACTGCTGCAAGGTATAATTTATAAATGATTCATCTTGGTAGAAATGTATAAAGGACTGTTCACCATGCATATAAGATACCTGAGGTAAAGTCATGTTGTGGGAGAAAAAAGAAAAGAATAAAATGAAAGTAAGAAGATAATCTTGTCTTAAACTACATATGCTGTCCAGAATCTATGTTTGATATTTGTTGGGAAATAGAAGGAAGACAAAGTTGCATTATGGAGGAAGCAAAAAGTCAGTCAGACAGAAATTAACATTTAATATAAATTATAAAATCAAGGCCTATTACAAAGAATGCAAGAACACAGTGAAATGATTTTAGTAAAAAGGTCCCAAACTTGTTTTATAAAAACTACGGAGTGTCAGTAAGGCCAATAACAAAGAAATTATATTTCTTTGCATGGAGACTTACTATATTTGCTTAATATCATCCTTTATTTGTTTCAGGATTTTTTTTATTCTGGAATCTGGTAGTACTAGGATAATTAAGATGATGTAGAATTTTTGTTAAAATCCATTATTTTTGGATCATGCCATTCATTACAATTTTATTAATTTTCATCCAAGTGAAATTTACAACCAAAGCCATGTTTTACAACATGAAAATAAATATATTTAGTTAAAAAAGAAAAAAATCCAGATATTCCTACCTTGGAACACTTTCCAAAAAACTAGATGCCTTCATCTAAGAACTTACATACAAACAGCCAATTGAGGCATTTTGTTGGCTCAATTAGAAACCAAAATTTCAAACATTAACAATTGTCTAGCATGCTTGCCTGGTATATAGATTTTCCCTGTAAACTTTGAAAAGGCCAAAATAAAAGCAAGATCATTGCATATTGTAATATTGCAATTATATGTATTTATACTAATTATGTACTTAGTTGTAATTATACTAATTATGTAAATACATGACATTTGGGTAAATATTATTTTGAAAAAATCTAGGTAAATGCATATAATAGTAGAAGTAGGAAATGGATGTTAGGATTACATGACTAAAATAAAGGTTGAAAATATCAAAAGCTCACTAGGATAGTTTCTTTTTTAGTGTATTCTAGTGTGATTGTGTCTTGGCATTACTTTAATTCCTGCTTTCTTGAACTGGAGTACTTATTGAAGCAATTATTTTAAATATATTTGTAATTGGACATTTTTGTATTAAGATATAAAAGCCGTCTTTGAATTAAATCAATAGGGATGATTAAGGACCAATGTCAAAAGCTTGAACCATTCACTTGTAGCTGGATCCTTGGATAGGTGCTGCTTTAATATTTATTGCAAGAATGTAGATAAAGAAACTAGACTTGTATGCTATTGCTGGAAGCTTGCTCTCAAAATATCATAGTTAAATACTCCAAATTTTTATAATATAAATATTGTCTATACTAATGGTTTTCTGCAGATTTGAATAAGTTTGATGTTTCTGTCCCTGTCGATTATACTTCCTCAAATTTTGGTGTGTAATATCAGTGATGAGAAGTCCAAATATCAAGTTTCCAAAAACTTTTGGAAAAATTATCCCTTAGAAGTTACTGAGAACAAAGAAGACCAGAAAGTGTCTTACAAATATGGTCATATAGGAAATGACTGAAGAGGCTGATCTGAGTTTCTGTAGTTTAAAAGATATCACAAAATCTGCACATTTGATTGGGTCTACCAGCAGTTAGGATGTGAAATACAAACCAAAGCTTTTTTTAGATCACTTCAGAGTCAAAACTACAGTGGGGATAATAAAGAAAATTTTGATCTAGGGCAAAGACTGCTGAAGGAACCTCGGGCAGAGGGGCAGACCAGGAACTACCAGGAGGCCTGACCCCGAGGACAAGGAGACGGGAGCCCCCAGGAGCTTGCAAGGCCCAGGCAGACCCTGAGTGCAAAGACAAAGCTGAAAAGGGGTGGGGCCAACAATGGCCAGCAATAAGGAAGTCCAGAAGAAAAAGACTATCAAGAGAAACTCTGGAACACTCGACAACTTCTACACAGAGAACATCCAGACAACAGAGGAGGGAAAACAAAAATCCAAACCTTCCCCCAAAAAATGAAAGCTGGTAACAAGCTATGGAAGAGTTTAAAAATGAAATGCTGAGGAAGATGGAAGAAATCTGGCAAGAAAATAACAGTTTAAAAGGCAGAATTTCACAACTTGAAAGTGAGACAAGACAACTGAAGACCAAAAATGACCAGATTGAAAATGAAAACCAAAAAATTATAGCCGAAAACCAAAACATTAAAGCCGAAAACCAAAATATTAAAGCCGAAAACCAAAACATTAAAGCCGAAAACCAAAACATTAAAGCCGAAAACCAGTCCTTCAAGGCTAGAATCGAACATTTAGAAACCAATGATCTCTCAAGACAACAAGAACAAAAAAAACAAAGTCAAAAGACTGATAAAATAGAAGGAAAAATGAAATATCTCAATGAGAGAGTGACAGACCAAGAAAATCGGTCTAGAAGAGACAACTTGAGAATCATTGGTATTCCAGAAAAGGCAGAAATTAATAGAAACTTGGACTCCATACTGAAAGAAATTATTCAGCAAAATTGCCCTGAAGTTCTACAACAAGAGGGCAATATAGACATTGAAAGGATCGATAGAACACCCTCTACACTGGACCCAGAAAAGTCAACACCCAGAAATATAATAGCGAAATTGAAGAGCTTTCAAGTTAAAGAAAAAATCTTACAAGAAGCCAGAAAGAGACAATTCAAATATCAAGGAGCACCAATAAGGATCACACAGGATCTGGCAGCCTCAATGCTAAAAGACCTCAAGGCTTGGAATACAATATTCAGAAAGGCAAGAGAGCTGGGCCACGAATCAACTACCCAGAGAAACTAACCATATACTTTCAGGGGAAAGTATGGGCATTCAACAAAATTGAAGAATTCCAGGTTTTTGCACAAAAGAGACTGGGACTAAATGGAAAGTTTGATACTCAACCACAAATATCAAGAGAAAGATGAAAAGGTAAATAAGAAACAGAGGGAAAAGAAAGAAAACTCATAGTCTTTTAAGCTTGACTCTTTAAGGGCATAAATAAGATCTAATTATCTGTATTACTAGGTGGAGAAATGCTATGTATAATTCTCTGTAGTGAACTCTATACACTATTATAATATTCACTATTATAATTCATAGGGAGAGGACAGGATACTAAATGGTCTAAGAAGACATGTGGGGGTGGGAAAGAGGGGGGAATAGTAGGGGACACCAGGAAAAATCTGAGTAAATAAGAAAAATAAGATATTCTATTACACACAAAGAGGGCATGGGAAGGGGAGGGGATGAATAATATCATAAGAAGGAGAGGAAGAGAGCATAATCAAACCTTACTCTCAGTGTAATCAACCTGGAGAAGGAAGAGTAGCTTTATTATCCATCCGGATAAAAAACTCTATCTAACCCTACTGAGAAAGTCAGAAGGGATAAACCAAAGTGAGCAGGGGAGTGGGGAGGCCAAAAAAGGGAGGGGAGAAGAAGGGGGAGGGAATCCACTTGGTCTTTAAAAAACAAAAATAGGGGAACAACAAGGGAGGGGGCAGAAAGGGAAGTCAATCAAGGGAGGGGATAAGGGATACTGGCTCAAAGCAAACCACTGGTGTAAAAGAAAATAGTGTAATAAGAAGGAGTGGGTCTGAGGAGGATACAAAAATGTCAGTGAATACACAACTAACAATTGTAACTCTGAATGTGAACAGGATGAACTCATAAAATGGAAGCAAATAGCAGAGTGGATCAGAAACCAAAATCCTACCATAGGCTGTCTACAAGAAACACATATGAGGCGGGTAGACACACACAAGTTCAAGGTTAAGGGTATGAGCAAAAACTTTTGGGCATCAAATGAGAAAAAGAAGGCAGTAGTGGCTATCATGATCTCTGACAAAGCCAAAGTAAAAATAGATATGATTAAAAAAGACAGGGAAGGAGTAGGGACTTCCGGGTTAAGATGGCAGCAGAGTAAGAAGCAGCTCTTAACCTCTCCTGACCAAAACACACAAAACTCCTCAAGGGGACATAAAAACAAGTCCAGACGAACGGAGGAACCCCACAACAGGGCACAGCGTGGAAGGTACGTGGAATCGAGACATTTCCAGGCTAAAAAGGGCTCTCACTCACTCAATCGCGGGCTGAGCAACCGCCCCACCCCCACCCACTCCACACTCACCTATAGCTCTGAACCCAGCTAAAAAGAAATAGAGCAAGTTTGGGGCACCCATCGAGTCATCGGCAGCTCCGGGACCTGTTCCTGAGAGCAGCAAGACTTAGGACCCCATTAAGTCAAGAACGCACGCGAAATCTGAGCGCGCGGGAGCAGAGAGTGGACGCTGGGCGCGCGCCCGCTGAGCAGAGGCGTGGGTGCCGGCTGAGCAGAGGCCTGGGTGGAGGCAAACACAGCCAGGAACTAAAGCCTAAGTGGGGAACCAGTGCAGACCGGTATACGACTGTGGAAGTAGCTCCCTGAGACTTGTAAAGGAACCTCCTGCAGAGGATCAAGCAAGGGAATCCACCAGGGGGCTTGACCTTGGAAAAAACTAGAACTCAGACCTCAGGAGCCAATAGATCTCAGACAGACACAGAGAGCGAGGATAAACCTGAGAAGCTGCTGGGCTAATGATGGCTAATCAGTTACAGGAAATTCAGAAGAGAAAGAATAATAACAAAAAAAAGAAGTCTTTAACACTCGAGAGCTTCTACACAGAGAAAATCCAGACAACCGAGCAAACAGAGGAGGAGAACAAACAACCATCCAGACCCTCCCCAAATAAGGAAAACTCCTCACAAGCTATGGAAGAGTTCAAATCTGAGATTCTGAGGAAAATGGAAGAGATCTGGCAAGAAAATAACAGCTTAAAAGGTA
>NW_025346999.1:0-271 GCF_016433145.1 Gracilinanus agilis | reverse complement strand
ATGATCTCTCAAGACAACAAGAACAAATAAAACAAAGTCAAAAGACTGAAAAAATAGAAGGAAACATGAAATATCTCAATGAGAGAGTGACAGACCAAGAAAACCGGTCTAGAAGAGACAATTTGAGAATAATTGGTCTTCCAGAAAAACCAGAAATTAATAAAAACCTGGACTCTATACTAACAGAAATAATTCAGCAAAATTGCCCTGAAGTCCTACAACAAGAGGGCAATATAGACATTGAAAGGATTCATAGAACACCTGCGACATT
>NW_025346998.1:524-1151 GCF_016433145.1 Gracilinanus agilis | reverse complement strand
TTGGTAGTTGCATTGGTGTGGTAGTTTCGAGTCCACACCCTCAATCACGTCCACCCCGACCCATGCGTTCAAGCAGTTGTTTTTCTTATATGTTTCCTCTCCTGCAGTCCTTCCTCTGAATGTGGGTAGCGTTCTTTACCATAAATCCCTCAGAATTGTCCTGGGTCATTGTATTGCTGCTGGTACAGAGGTCCATTACATTCAATTTTACCACAGTATATCAGTCTCTGTGTATAATGTTCTTCTGGCTCTGCTCCTTTCGCTCTGCATCTGTTCCTGGGAGGTCTCTCCAGTTCGCCTGGAACTCCTCCAGTTTATTATTCCTTTTAGCACAATAGTATTCCATCACCTGCATATACCACAGTTTGTTCAGCCATTCCCCAATTGAAGGACATACCCTCCTTTTCCAGTTTTTTGCCACCACAAAAAGCGCAGCTATAAATATTTTCATACAAGTCTGTTTATCTATGATCTCTTTGGGGTACAAACCCAGCAATGGTATGGCTGGATCAAAGGGCAGGCATTCTTTTATAGCCCTTTGAGCATGATTCCAAATTGCCAGCCAGAATGGCTGGATCAGTTCACAACTCCACCAGCAATGCATTAATGTCCCAATTTTGCCACATC
>NW_025346998.1:0-429 GCF_016433145.1 Gracilinanus agilis | reverse complement strand
TTTTATACAATTGCTTTAACTCCTTGTATATTTGAGTGATTAGACCCTTGTCGGAGTTTTTCGTTATAAAGATTTTTTCCCAATTTGTTGTTTCCCTCCTGATTTTGACTACATTGTTTTTGTTTGTACAAAAGCTTATTAGTTTAATATAATCAAAACCATTAAATTTACATTTTGTAATTTTCTCTAACTCTTGCTTAGTTTTAAAGTCTTTCCTTTCCCAGAGATCTGACAAGTATACTATTCCGTGTTCACTTAACTTATTTATAGTTTCCCTCTTTATATTCAAGTCATTCACCCATTCTGAATTTATCTTGGTGTAGGGTGTGAGATGTTGATCTAGACCTAATCTCTCCCATATTGTTTTCCAAATTTCCCAGCAGTTTTTGTCAAATAGTGGATTCATGTCCCAAAAGTTGGGCTCTTTGG
>NW_025346997.1:322-2462 GCF_016433145.1 Gracilinanus agilis | reverse complement strand
TTTCTATGATTTCTTCTTTGACAAATTGGTTTTGGAGAATCATATTTTTTAATTTCCAATTGGTTTTTGATTTGCCTGTCCAGGTGCCCTT
This sequence comes from Gracilinanus agilis, assembly GCF_016433145.1. Classification (NCBI taxonomy): domain Eukaryota; kingdom Metazoa; phylum Chordata; class Mammalia; order Didelphimorphia; family Didelphidae; genus Gracilinanus; species Gracilinanus agilis. The sequence goes on along the minus strand of NW_025346997.1, from coordinate 2,371 downwards.
ACTGATTATTATTAATTATTATTTTTATTGCATTATGATCTGAGAAGGTTACATTTATTATTTCTGCTCTTTTGCATTTGTTTGCAATGATTCTATGCCCTATTACATGGTCAATTTTTGTAAATGTACCATGTGCAGCTGAAAAGAAGATGTATTCCTTTTTGTCCCTATTTATTTTTCTCCACATATCAATTAAATCTAATTTTTCTAGGACTTCATTCACCTCTCTTACCTCTTTCTTATTTATTTTTTGGTTTGATTTATCTAGATCTGAAAGAGGAATATTTAGATCTCCCACTATTATTATGGTTTTACTATCTATTTCCTTCTTGAGCTCTGCCAGTTTCTCCTTTATGAATTTGGATACTATGCCACTTGGTGCATACATATTGAGCAGTGTTATTTCCTCATTGTTTATACTGCCTTTAATCAGGATGTAATGACCTTCCCTGTCTTTTTTAATCATATCTGTTTTTACTTTGGCTTTGTCAGAAATCACAATGCCACTCTTGCCTTCTTTTTTTCATTTGACACCCAAAAGATTTTGCTCATACCGTTAACCTTGAACTTGTGTGTGTCTACCCGCCTCATATGTCTTTCTTGTAGACAACATATGGTAGGATTTTGGTTTCTGATCTACTCTGCTATTTGCTTCCATTTCAGAGTTACAATTGTTAGTTGTGCATTCACTGACATTTTTGTATCCTCCCCTAGACCCACCCCTTCTTCTTACACTATTTTCTTTTAAACCAGTGGTTTGCTTTGAGTTGGTATCCCTTATCCCCTCCCTTGATTGACTTCCCTTTCTGCCCCCTCCCTTGTTATTCCCCTCTTTTTGTTTTTTAAAGACCTAATGAATTCCCTTCCCCTTCTTCCCCCCTCCCTTTTTGGCCTCTCCACTCCCCTGCTCCCTTTGGTTTATCCCTTCTGACTTTCTCAGTAGGGTTAGATAGAGTTTTTTATCCGAATGAATAATAAAGCTACTCTTCCCACTCCGGGTTGATTACACTGAGAGTAAGTTTTGATTATTACCTCTTAATGCTCTCTTCCTCTCCTTCTTATGATAGCATTTATCTCTTCCCCTTCCCATGCCCTATTTGTGTGTAATAGAATATCCTATTTTTCTTATTTACTCAGATTTTTCTTGGTGTCCCCTACTATTCCCCGCCTCTTTCCCACCCCCCGTGTCATCTTAGCCCAGTTAGTATCCTGTCCTCTCACTATGAATTATTCTTCTGGTTGCTATAATAGTGAATATTATAATAGTGAATAGAGTTCACTACAGAGAATTATACATAGCATTTCTCCACCTAGTAATACATATAAATAGATCTTATTTAAGCCCTTAAAGAGTCAAGTTTAAAGGATTATGAGTTTTCTTTCTTTTCCCTCTGTTTCTTATTTACCTTTTCATGTTTCTCTTGATTTTTGTGGTTGGGTATCAAACTTTCCATTTAGTCCTGGTCTCTTTTGTGGAAAAACTTGGAAATCTTCAATTTTGTTGAATGCCCATACTTTCCCCTGGAAGTATATAGTCAGTTTCGATGGGTAATTGATTCGTGGCTGAAGGCCCAGCTCTCTTGCCTTTCTGAATATTTTATTCCAAGCCTTGTGGTCTTTTATTGTGGAGGCTGCCAGATCCTCTGTTATCCTTATTGGTGCTCCTTGATATTTGAATTGTCTCTTTCTGGCTTCTTGTAAAATTTTTTTCTTTTACTTGAAAGCTCTTGAATTTTGCTATCATATTCCTTGGTGTTGACTTTTCTGTGTCCAGTGTAGAGGGTGATCTATGGATCCTTTCAATGTCTATATTACCCTCTTGTTGTAGAACTTCAGGACAATTTTGCTGAATAATTTCTTTAAATATGGAGTCCAAATTTCTATTAATTTCTGCCTTTTCTGGAAGACCAATGATTCTCAAATTGTCTCTTCTAGACCAGTTTTCTTGGTCTGTCACTTTCTCATTGAGATATTTCATGTTTCCTTCTATTTTATCAGTCTTTTGACTTTGTTTTATTTGTTCTTGTTGTCTTGAGAGATCATTAGCTT
>NW_025346997.1:0-316 GCF_016433145.1 Gracilinanus agilis | reverse complement strand
GGAAGACCAATGATTCTCAAATTGTCTCTTCTAGACTGGTTTTCTTGGTCTGTCACTTTCTCATTGAGATATTTCATGTTTCCTTCTATTTTATCAGTCTTTTGACTTTGTTTTATTTGTTCTTATTGTCTTGAGAGATCGTTGGCTTCTAATTGTTCTATTCTAGCCTTTAAGGACTGGTTTTCGGCTATAATCTTTTGGTTTTGGGCTATAATCTTTTGGTTTTCCTTTTCAATCTGGTCGTTTCTGGTCTTCAGTTGACTTGCCTCACTTTCCAATTGTGAAATTCTGCCTTTTAAACTGTTATTTTCTTGCC
>NW_025346996.1:0-2276 GCF_016433145.1 Gracilinanus agilis | reverse complement strand
ATATATATACATACATACACATATCTATATATCTATCAGTGGAAACAAGTCCTTATTTTTTTACTTCTCTTATTCTTAACTAGGAAAAACAGTCCTGATGGCAATTTCTGGGGGATAGGAAAAGTAAACAAAATTTACAGGATACTAGTGTTTATCCATCTGTCTGATACGAATTTGGTTTTTTTTAGAACTGGATGATATTTTTAGAATCTCACAGTAGAAATGTGATTTTGCTTAATTTCAGCTTGAGAACCAGAACTGAATTACCTTGCAGTCATTCCCAGAGACCCAAGATTCTGAGGCTATCAGGAGTTGTGACTCTATTGATTGAAATGAATGATATAGGGCTGGAAACTTAGATGCCACTCAATAAATGATTGATTAATGGGTTAGCAAATGCATTCTGGGAATTTGGTTAAGATAAAAGCGACACAGGGTTTTTATAAGAGTTTTAGAAGAGTATCCCATTTACTCTTGATCATACTATTTCTTAGAGGAAAACATAATTTTGGTCAACAATCTTTCCATTTTTCTCAATATTTTTCTAATATTTACTCTGTCTGAAAAACTGATATAAATTTGATGTAAAGAACATTTCAGATGAACTCCTGAAGTAATAATCAAATAAGTTGAAGTAAGAATACTTTTTCTCTTGAGACTCCCATCAGCCCTGGCCCCCAACACACACACACACACACACACACACAACATGTCATTAGCCCCAGCCAAACAAAAATCAACTGGATTATTTTCTTATTGGAAAAAATCACAATCAATTAGTCTGATTTTGAAATTTAAAAATGAAATATATGACTTCATTAAATGACAACTAGAAATACTAATCATATGTAATTTGATTGCATATTATAATCAGTTAAGGAGTATAGGGAAAGGGTTAGAAATGAAAGAGAGAGGCTCCTTCCCTGCCACCCCCATCTGATTGTGATGGAGGATGGAGAAGAGGGAGAACAAAGCTTTCCTTTGACCTTTTCTTCTTTTATCACCAAAAGGCTATTTTTTAAACTTTGCCTAGAACCTGTGCCTGCCAGTCTCTCATCCACCCCTTATGATGTAACTTCTGCCTCTTGTAATTGTTCTCTCAAAACTCACTAATTCTTTCTACCAAAGGATTTTCTGAAGGTACAGATCTTGTCACGTTATTGCTCTACTCTATGAACTCCAGTTGTTCCTCATTACCTCCAGGTTCAAATTAAAGTCCTTTGTTTGCCATTTAAGGAGCTTTATAGCATGATTCCTCTTGACTTTTCTGCCTGTGTAATTTTTTTTATTTTTTAGCCATATTGCCCTTATTCTAAATTACACATTGTACTGTGCTTCCATTCTACATGCCTTTGGACAGGTTGTCTCCTCTGCCTGCAGTGTATTCCCTTTTTGGCTCTGGCTCTTCAAATCCTTGGTTCCCTTCAATGCTTCAGCTTCTAGTGCCTTCCTTCTTCAAATTGGGGATATGACTACGAGTACCTCAAGGAACAGATAAATGTTTCATTCTTGTCCTCATCTTTCTAACACCTTCCCCTGTGCCTGGCTCATGCTTAATTTCTTGAGTGGTCACTAAATATAAAGTCCTTTTCTTAGTCCTCATGTTTTGGAATCATGGATATAGATCCCAAATGGATCGAGGTTAAAAGCACTGAGGTTAATTGACCTGTGCCAAATCAGAGAAGTAGTTAATCCTAGAGCTTGAATTTATATCAGTGCCCTTTAGCTTTAAATCTAGTGCTTTCCCCCTGCATAGCACTGCTTCTCTCTTCCTTGAACTTTCTGCGTTTGTCTGCTATTCTGCTTCTTTCTAAGAATATGTATTCAACCCTTTCTCTTCTGTTGCTTCACACATTCCATTTGACAGTTGTAGTCACTTCTGTGTGAAGGAAATTATTTAGGAGACGTTGATCCTCAGTTCAGAGTCTAACCTTACTGTCCCCTTGTGTCAGCTTCAGGGTGAGTGACAACTTGCAGAGTTAGCGTCACCATGGATGTCCCTCACGAATGGGGAAGAGCCACTGGAATGTCACCACAGATGGGCAGACGACATGATGTTTGAAAGCCAGTGGGCAAGGAGGGTTTTTAAACCCAGAAAGGAAGTGCATTGCTCACCCTTAGCTTCTAGACCTGGTATGACTGGCTTTCTAAGCTGTCCAGGCCCTGACTTATCTTGGTTCTTGATCTATGGCCAGCATTGGCCTCAGCCAGCCAAATACCTCCGAATCTTTCACTATCTCTCTCTCTCTCTCTCTCTCTCTCTCTCTCTCTCTCTC
>NW_025346995.1:340-2217 GCF_016433145.1 Gracilinanus agilis | reverse complement strand
TAAGACTCAGGTCAAATATTGCTTTCTAAATGAGCCTTTGGCCAGTAATTTCAATAGCTAGAGTCTTACCCTCTAAAATTATCTTCCATTTACTTTGGTTATTCCTTGTATAACCCCTATTTCTTTACATGTTGTTTCCTTGATTAGAATATTAGCTTCTTGGAGCAACAAGGTGGCCCAGTGGATAGAGAACCAGGCCTGGAAATAGGAGATCTTGGGTTCAAATGTGACTTCAGACACTTTCTAGCTGTGTGATCCTGGGCATGCCATTTAAACCCAATTCCTTAGCTCTTACTGATTTTCTGACTTGGAATCAATGTTTAATATCACTTCTAAGACAGAGGGTAAGGGCTTAAAAAACATAAGCCCTTAAGAACAAGGCCTATTTTGGTTTTTGTACACCCAGATCTTAGCACAATGCTTGCAGCCTAGTAACTACAGTTGTCCCTTGCCATATTGTGGCTCACTTACTTTGACTTCACTGTTTTGTGGGTTTAATATATATATATAAAATCAGCAGAGCAGAGAAGAGGTCCCTTCAGCACTGAATAGCCCAAGCCCACAGATCCAGCAAATAATCATAGCAAGATTATAGGCAATGACAGGGGAGAAAGAAAGAAAAAATATGAGTAAACAACAGAAAAAGAAAAAAGAAATTACAATCAACAGCTTCTATCCAGGTAATGAACAAAAAGCAAATGAAACAGAGGAGGGCTGAGGAACACAAAGAAAAAACATGGAAACTCCAGCAATTTGGACTCTGGCATTGGAAGAACTGAAAATACAATTCAAAAAAACAATTAAGAGAGGCTGAAGACAATTGAGAAAAAAAAACTTAAAATGCAAAATAAGTCATCTGAAAATAGAGGCACATGAACTAAAATAAGAAAATAGTGTCTTGAAAGCCAGAAGTGACCAGCTTAAAAATGAGGTGCAAAGAAAGTGAAAGATGACCTACAAAGAAGGACAGACCAGAAGGAGAAGGATGAACAAAAAGCCAGGGATGAAATTCAGTTTTTTAAAAAATCAGAATCCAACAATCAGAAGCAAATGACTTCACAAGGAAGCAAGAGTCTATAAAACAAAACCAAAAGAATAAAAAATTTGAGGAAAATATGAAACACCTCATTGATAAAATTACAGACATGGAAAATAGATCCAGAAGAGATAATTTAAGATTATTGGAGTACCAGGAAATCATGACAAAAGAAAAAGCCTGGACATCATTCTACAGGAAATTATCTAAGAAAAACTGCCAGAACATTCTTGAACAAGAGGGGAAAGTAGAAATTGAAAGAATCCACAGATCACCTCCTGCATTTAATCCTCAATTGACAATGCCCAATTCAAGAACTACCAGACTTAGGAAAATATACTACAAACTGCTAAGAAGAAACAATTCAGATATCATGGAGCCACAAATAGGAAAACAAAAGACCTGGTTGTATCTACACTGAAGGACCAGAAGGCATGGAATATGATATTCTGGAAAGCAAAGTAACTGAGTACACAACCAATAATCAACTACTCAGAAAAAAATGACTATATTCCTTCAGGGGAAAGTATGATCATTTAATAAAATAGAAGACTTCCAGACTTCCAAGCATTCCTAAAGAAAATACCTGACTTAAATAGAAAATTTGATGCCCAAACACAAAACTCAAGAGAATCACCAAAAAGTAATTAAGAAAGGGAAAAAAGAAACAAACAAAAAACTTTTTTAAGGGACCCAATAAGTTCAAATGAGTTGTATTCTTATAAGAATAGATTAAGAAGTATACTTAGAGGGAATAGTGACAAACTGTATAGAATGAAATGTAAAACACACACACACACACACACACACACACACACACATATATATATATATATATATA
>NW_025346995.1:0-287 GCF_016433145.1 Gracilinanus agilis | reverse complement strand
GTCATTTAATAAAATAGAAGACTTCCAAGCATTCCTAAAGAAAAGACCTGACTTAAATAGAAAATTTGATGCCCAAACACAAAACTCAAGAGAATCACCAAAAAGTAATTAAGAAAGGGAAAAAAGAAACAAACAAAAAACTTTTTTAAGGGAGCCAATAAGTTCAAATGAGTTGTATTCTTATAAGAAAAGATTAAGAAGTATACTTAGAGGGAATAGTGACAAACTGTATAGAATGAAATGTAAAACACACACACACACACACACACACACACACACACACACAC
>NW_025346994.1:2917-8349 GCF_016433145.1 Gracilinanus agilis | reverse complement strand
GAGAGAGAGAGAGAGAGAGAGAGAGAGAGAGAGAGAGAGAGAGAAAGAGACTGGCCCAAAGCCCAGGAAAACAATAGAAAAATCAATAATCTTCAACTTCCTTGATGATGCCTTCATCAAGATATTTCTGCACTCAAATCTGTTTTTTTAATTCTAAATCTTCACAATTTTCTGGAAGTGCTGTAATACTTTTGGTAAAAAGGAACCCAGCTATCTGTTCCACTGAAATCCCATAAAACCTTGCAAACTGGCTCCAAATTTGATTTGTTAGCTTTGGGGGCAGGGCACGTGAAGTCAAAGAAGCCTGAAACGAGCCCAGTAATATTTTATCCCTTTTACGTCTTAACTAAAACCTATAATATAATTCTATTTCAAGCAAGTGGCTAAGTGTTTGCTTGTTATTGGACATAAACTAGCTCGAGCACAGAATCAGCACAGGGCATAAGCGCTCTCTGCTAAGCACGCTGTGACAGTGCTATCCATTCCAATCGCCAGCGGACCCCGTTGAACCCAGTAGCAGTTCAGAAGGCACCATTCAGGCTCTGACAGTTTCACAGTTCACCGAAAAAGACAATTCCCACATGATCTTGTTTCATTTGCTGTTTATTCCAATAACTTGACAACAATTATTTGCGACTAAATCTAACAGTATTTATACAGGTATTTCCAAGCTAAAACACTGCAAGAAAAAATTCCAACACACATGCAGTTCAATATGTTTACACAATGACATATATTTATTATAAAACCATTTGACTCTAAGCACTCTCTAGAACTGGAATACAGGAATTGTTCCACCCCCGAAGGAAACACGGCCACATCTGAGAACGGAGAGAGGCTGCTGATCGAACATACCAGTTAGGACAAGGAAGTGAGGAATCCGGTGCTCAATTGAGTCTAAATGGGTTGGCTACCCATAACAGTTTAGAGATGCTACTGTGTAATCACAGAATCATCCATTAGCTTAATTTGCACAAAATTGCAGCAGCCTTTTCAAGTATAAGCCCTTAGCAACCAATACACTGGTACAACAAGCAGCACTGGGAAAGCGGGTTGGATTGAATGACTTTGATGCAGGTGGGCCCTGTTTTAAGCAAACCCGATATATGAAATCCCAACATACAAAACAGATAAATTAGGGGTGGGGGATGATTATTTCCATTATAAAATGAGTCTTTGCTTTACAAAAGGATTCACCACAAGTTTCCTCTAAATAGCAGCTCCCCTAGTGCACTTAAAATATGATTCAATTTACAAAAAAAAAAAAATATGAATTTACACACAACTTGTTTTCAGGAGCACAACCACTGCAAGAAGCGAAGTACACCTATATACAGTACTTATTTTCCCTCTCCCAGGAGTTAGTGATCTGATCACCTACATCACAAGGTAAATGTTTCTCGCCACTCTTACATTTTTGCGTTGTTTGCGAGGAGTTAACAGATAGCGGAAAACGAAACCCTCTAGTCTAAGCCAGTGAGATGCGAATTAAATATCACCTCGAAAACACGGATCTTCTAGTCCTTTTAAAGTATGTTTGTGACATCGTATTTACAATCACGTTGCTGATTATCTTTACAGCGAAGCTCTGAAAAAACGGCACGCAGGTACCAGTCCTCCTGCTTGAAGCACTAGACCTGATCGGAACAGAAATGTTTGGTTTGTTTGTTGGTTCGTTTGTTTGTCCTTTAGGTCATCCAGCCCAAAAAATAATGAAGGATGTTGGTTAAGCGATGCGGAGCAGATGGAGAAGCCATCCAGAGTTTCCCCCCTTATTCCATAGATTCAAGATGGCCAGCCCGACGACCCCCTCTCTCACCTTTCTGCTGCTATCCTCATTGGCGGGGCGGAGGGGGCCCGTCATCAGAGAAGTTTCCGGTGTTAGGAGAACGCTCTCCTTAGTCCTTTCTCTGATCCTCTATCCTTGAGGGGTTCGGGGCGGCCCATCTCCACGCTGAAGAATCCCAATCAGTCCGTTTTCCCTAGACCCTCCTGGGCGTGACTTAAAGGAGGTTAAGCCCTCGTAGGCCCAAGAACGAGATTCTCCAAGTCACTTGCCTTATGGGCAGGAGGGCAAAGAAGAGAGTTAGACTTCAGGATACCATCTCGACAGAGGGATTTGGTGAGATCTAAGAAAGCTGCTTCTGGTTCCGAACCCAGAAGGGGTCCTCCTCTCAGTGGCAGTGAAATCCAGGAAGAGCAGTTGAAATTTTTGTCTTTGTTAATACTAATGAGGCCCAGGGGAGGCCAGCCACTAATTAATCATGTGGAATTGGAGGGGAACAACCACGACCGTGTCCAAGTTGCAGGGCTAGGCTAGGCTAGGCTAGGCCTTGCAGCTCGGCTTCAGCCCGTGGCCGGGAGAGTGAATGAAGGTTGCCCCCCCGGAGCCCTGGGGGTAGCCGTGTTACTGTTTATGCCTCTTTCCAGCAGCAGCGTGGGGAGTCAAAGTTAAACAACCAAATCCAGCTGCAGGAGATAAAAATAAAGATCCCAGAATAAAATCATTTCCAAAAGCCTTGATGCTGAGAAAGCAAAACCAAATGCAGTCAGTTGGAACAATAACAGAATGGAAACAAAGCTTGGGGGGGGGGAGTAATAATAAAAGCTCATTTCGCCTTTAAAGTATGTCACAAACATACTTTAAACTAAAAATAGAACCCAAATGCAACATACACTCGCAAGGCTGTGTTGAAAAAAATGATTTAAAGGATGCATCCCATTAGGTTGGAAGAGGAAATAGTCCATCATGCTATGCTAATAATAAAGTGCAAACCTGGAAAGCATAAGCATTCAAAATTAAGCCATCATTATTCAGTGGGATTGGGGATAAAATTGAGTTCTTCCAGGAGGCCTCTTTGAGGAGAATGCATTGGGAATTTCCAGCCATTTCTTTTCCACCCAAAATGAATGGTGGAAAAGGTGCTTGGGGGAGGGGTGGGGGTGGGACAGGAAGTACTAAAAGTGGGTTTGGGCAAATCACCTCAGTTCTCCCACATAGCTCGGTGCTCAATGAGAAGTTGGGGGGGGGGGAAGCGGGTCCGATCGTTCGCCTTGGCAAAAACTTTCGATCCGATCGTGCCTACTCTGCCCATCGCCTGTTGTCCCATTCTGGCCGGCAGCCAGAGGGGACCCCCACCCCCACCCCCACCCCCAAGCTGTTCCATGTCAGCACCTCACATCCAAAGGGGGAGGAGGTGATTTCTAGGCAATCCCTCTGTGTTCCAACTCACTCTCCTCCTCTCTGAAAGGAGACCCCTCTGGAAGACCAAGTGTCCTAGAGTGAGTTCCTCGGGCCCTCCAGCGTTAACCCCGACCTAATGGCCATGAATAGAAATTATGATTTTGAAACAAAGGCTAGCCACGAGAGTTGGTCACGGTGGATGGTATTCAGACACTGCATTGTTCATTAAAAGCGATTCACTGCATGTTCTGAGCTCTGTCCACACACGACTCCTTTCAGTTCTGAAAAAGGCAACTGTTTTCCACTAGTAAAATATCGATGAAAAGAATACGGACTTAAGTCATTTATAATTGAAATTCGATTGCTTGGGAAGTCTTCGGAGTGGCAGACAATATACTATTAGTCATATTAAAGCTTTAAAAATAAGTCATCAGAGTCCACTTCAATCTCTGCATGATAATAAAGGATTATTATGTGCAGTAACCTATTTATGAAAAGGAAACAGTGTGCTTCTTTCATTCTCCATCAATTGCTTTAATAAGGAATTGAAAAGGCTGGCCTACTTTATATGCAGATCACCATCCCAGTTGCATAAGGATTTACAATAGACAAAACAAAACTATTTTTGTTGTAAATAAGGGCTGTTTGTTTAAATCTCACAATCATGTTTGCAGCTAAAAATTATTTACAGGCTAATAATAAGGCTTCATAAATGTTGTATATACTTGGTTAACCAAACTCAGTTTAATACTCTTCCCTGCCCCCACTCCTGGGGGGGAAAGAAAAAAAAGAAAAGAAGAGAAGAGAAGAGAAAAGAAGAGAAGAGAAGAGAAATGCTTTCTTCGGACGAGAAGGAAAAATTCAAGTAAAACCTAAGGAGAGGTGAAAGAGAAACGATGGTTTTCTTGTTTTTCTTGGTTTTTCGGTCCTTCTTCCCCTATTTGGAGATGCACTAGCACTATCAGATAGCACCCCTTTTAAAGCTTCAATAAACTTGGGAGGACTTCAGAAACTCAATGGGAAAACACTGCTTTCTATTGAAATATGAGAAACCCAAGAAGAATTCTTAAGTCGAAATGTCGGTAGGTAAGGGAATTGGAAGGTACGCTGACATTTTGTCTCTGCTGCCTTGGAATCTGCAGAGAACTGGCTTGGGAAGTCTGGAGACCCAAGTTCGAATTTCACCTTTGAAGTCTTCCTTCAAGGTATTTAAATGGCTCATATGTCTTTATTAAATGAGGTGTGTGGCGGCCTCTACTGGTGTATGCTTATAGAAAATGTCTCAATAGGCAGAAAAAATATTAATTTCAATTAAAAAGTTAGAAATTCAGACTCTTTCATTAAATGTATAAAAATATCTAATTTAATGCAGAAAAAATATATTACAAGTTGTGTAATGTTCTCTTAATTAGGAAAATAATCTAAAAGCACTGAACATTACTGACCATGTTAGTGTTGGCAAGGTAATGATTTAGGGAAGGACCTTAATTGTTCAATTCTCTATGCTAGCATGTTCAATACCTTTTATTAATGAAATAGCAAGCCCCAACCAAGGCAGTCGAGTGCCTCTGGTCTACCACTAAGTCTGCTTAGCTGACTTCAATGAATCACTTAAAACAAACCCAGAAGAAAAGCAATATTGTACAGTGAAATCTAGAAAGTCCTAGAACTAGAATCATTGAATGAAGGGCTGGTTACCTATAAATCAAGCAAACTCTCCTTTGATTGAATGCAGCTGACATATAGATCTATTTTACAGGGTTTTCTTTTTTTAACTTTCAAAAATACAACACATTAAAATAGGTTCGATTTATCAAAGCTAAAAGCAACATTTAAGTAATGTACTTAAAGTGCAAAGGCACTTTAACACAAGAGGTGACGCCCAGTGACTTTGCGTGGGTAAACTGAAAGAGAAATACTGGATATTATTATTTACAAAAAGAAGTGACAGTCCCAAAAGATCTTTGGAGATCTTCAGCATAACACATTCAGCATCCACTTCTTTAAAAGATTTTTTTTTTGCCTAACCCCTTCCAGACCCCTCCTAGAGTGTTCCCCTTCCCCATCTGCCCCCTGAAACAACAACAAACAGAACAGATTGGGGGCGGGAGGGGAGAGGGCAAGAAATAAGAGGAAAAGGGGGGAAAAAGTCATTTGAGCAACATTCATTTTCAGTGGACAGTTACTAAGGATAAGAAAGAAAGAAAGAAAAAAGGAAAGAAAGAAAGAAAAAAAAAAGGAAAGAAAG
>NW_025346994.1:0-2897 GCF_016433145.1 Gracilinanus agilis | reverse complement strand
AAAGGAGGAAAGGAAGAAAGAACCCCACCCCCCAAAAGTGGAAATAATTTAAGAGGAAAACTTTTGAGAGCAAGAAGCTTGCTTTACCCCATCCCTCACTGATTTTTCAAAGTTTCCACGTTAGTCCTGGAAAAGAAAGACCTCCCCCCCTTCATTGCCCCCACCCCACCAAAACCAAAAAGCCCAATGCACTGAATGTGGCAGCCTCCCTTGATACTTTCATTCTTTCCCTTTCTTCACAGCTGACTGATTGCGGTTTGTTTCTCCAGAACTTCGAGGTAGTCTGGTTCTGTTTGCTGCTTGGCCTGAAGTAAAGGATGTTCAGGTTTGGATTGGTCTGCAAAGTATTTCCTGGGAGTTCCGTATAAAACAGTTTTGTTCAGTCTGTCCTGATTTTGGCGTCGGGATTCATAGGAAGGTGCGAACTGCCTCTTGGGTAAGGTGCAAAAGTTATAGTGGACCACTCCTGCGCTGGGGAGCTCCTTCACCCTCTCTGCAATATTTTGATAGAGTAGCTCGGGCTCTCTCGGGGTGGACTGCTTTTCCAGCAATTCCGATGCACTGATCGTATAAGCCAGCGTGGTGGGCCCTTCTTTCTTGGTCTCCAGATTCCCATAGCTGAACTCTTGGAGGTTTCGGTAGTATGCCACCGGGTCCCCTTCCTTCTGCATGTAAATGGGGTTCTGGCACATCTGGCCCACAGGAGGAGGAATGTAGTTATAGACGTGGCCTTCGGTCTTGTCGGCAGTGTCGGCATTATAAGATCCATACTGCAGCTGGAAAGAACTGATGTCTAAGTTGTTGGTGCTACTGGGCCCGCTGGGTACCCCCTTCCTCCGTTTGAGGACAAAGACAAATAAGCCTGCTCCAAAGCATACAGATAAGATAAAGACCACCAGCAGCCCTAAAATTAAGACGGACAGTGGAACTTCAGTGTGAAGCTCTGGGTAGGAGCTGGGAGCCACACTGAGGGATCTGGGGGTGTCTGTGTTATGACTCATGGATAAAATGGTGGCATCCGAGAGGCCGGGGTTGTCTGGACAGATAGTCTCTCTCCCTAGGAATTTCAAGATCTCACCTGCGTGTTTGGCTGGCGATTCACAGGTGATCTCATTGATGATGACCGGAGAATTGGCATGCTCTGTCCAGTCCTTCAGGCCCATGATGTCACAGGTACAATCCCAGGGGTTTTCTTGCAGATCGATCTGGATGAAGGCTGGCAGCTGGTCCAGGACCCCTTTCACGGGCAGGTGGGAGAAGTGGTTGTTTCTCAGGTTCAGTCTGGTGAGGGCAGTGCCACCGAACACGTTTTCTGGCAAGGACCTCAGCAGGTTGTTATTCAGAAATAACAGCTGCAAGTTAATCAGTGCATCAAAGGTGCAGGGCTTGATCTCTTTGATGATGTTGTACTCGAGATAGAGATACTGTAAACTCTGCAGCCCCTCGAACATGGAAGGATAGAGAATTTCCAGATAATTGCCATTCAGATAAAGTCTGCGCAGGCTGGTTAGGTTTGCAAAAGCCCCCTCCTGAATGACGGCAATCCGGTTATTTCCCAGGTGCAACAAATCCAGAGAACTGTATTCTGGGAGGTCGGTTTTGTAGACTGTTTGCAAATAGTTCCCTGTCAGATAAAGTTTCTTTGGACTGGTAGGCTTGGGGTGGAGGGCCGAGATATTCGTGAATTTCCTCTCTTGGCAGTTGACATTTAACCCATTGTCGGAGCTCTGGGAGGTGCAGACGCAGCTGCTGGGACAGGTGAGGGGGACCGGCGACTTGGTCTGGTACACCATGATGGGTCCGAAGCTCTGCCTGTCTTTGGACACGGTGACCCTGGGCGTGGGTCTGTTCCTCGTTTTGGGGGGCCGGCTGGCTTTGGGAGCCCGTGTGGGAGTGAGAGCAGGATTAAGGGTAGGAGACAGCTTCTGCATGTGGGTGTCCGAAAAGGAAGGGTGGTTCCCTTTATGATTCGAATCGCTGGCACTCTTCCTGGGACAGAGGTCCTGCCTGGTCAACTGTGTCACGTCCTTCCCATGCAGCCGAAAAGGAGTTTCGCAGACAATCTCCCCAACAAAGACCGTTATAGTATCGAGCCAAGCCTTCAGCGGAAGTAAATCACAAGTGCAGTTCCAAGGGTTCTCCTCCAGCTGAATTTCCATGATCCCTCCGATGTGTTCCAGGACCCCGGCGAAGGGCATCATCTTCAGCCGATTCCCTCTCAGATCTAAGTGGGTCAGCAGAACAAAGCGGAACACATTATTGGGGAGAGACAGCAGGAGATTGTCATTGAGGATCAGGACCTTGAGCTTATTCAGCTTACTGAAGGCGCCTGCCTCGATGGCACTGATGTAGTTGTAGTCGGCTTGCAGGTACTCCAAACTCTCGAGGCCCAGGAATGTGTCCTCCCTCAAAATTTCCAGTTTGTTGTTGTTCAGGTGGAGTCGCTTGAGAGTTTTTAGGCCACTGAACGCCCCAGTTCGGATCTCTTGCAGCTCATTGTTCCCCAAATGGAGAGTCACCGCGTTGGAGTAATTGACGAACTCATTAGGATAGAGTCTGGTCAGTAAGTTTCCATTGAGGAAAAGCTGGTAGATCCGGTACTGGGGGGGCTGGAGCAAGCTCACCGTGGTAAAGCCTTTGTTTTCGCAATTAATATTCAGTACATTTTCCTTCTCCTCGCACAAGCAACGGATCTTACAAATGTCTTTGCCAGTTTTGCGGCTCTCCGTCTGGAGGATCCCGGCCACCGTTAACACACTGAGAAACCAAACACCGTTCAGCATCTTTATGCCCAGTCGATCTGGCTCCGGCACCTACAGTCAAGCCTTTAAGAAGGGGGTTTGGAAGGGGAGCGGAGAAGTGGGGAGGAGGAGGGGGCAGGCAGGATCGGGGAGTGG
>NW_025346993.1:0-5507 GCF_016433145.1 Gracilinanus agilis | reverse complement strand
CCCTCCCTCCCTCCCTCCCTCCCTCCCTTTCTCTTATCTTACTTCCCATCTTAGAGTCACTATTGTGTACTGGTTCTAAGGCAGAAGAGTGCTAAGGGCTAGGCTGTGGGGGTTAAATGTCTTGCCAAAGTTCACACACTTAGGATGTGTCTGAGGGTACATTTGAACCCAGAATCTCCCATCTCCAGGCCTGGCTCTCAATCCACTGAGCCTAGCTGCCTCTTGCCTTTTTTTTTTTTTTTTTTAAATAGTCACAGAAAGATGTTATTCTCTACACTTTTCAGTCAATGATGCGATTTACTATCAATTATCACTTACAAAAACTTCCCATTTCTCTTCTCAAATCTTCATCAAGGATATTCTCAAAGTATGTTGGCTATCCTAATAGATTTTGTACCGATGGGAAAGTACCCCTATGAGTTTCTAGATATTGATATTCTCTCCATAACTTTTTTCAGAAATGATAAGGTCTGATTCTACCTCCTCCCCCCAGCATCCTCCCTGCTTTCCCATATCTTGAGAATTGATCCTTTATCACCATCAAGATTGGGTCCCCTCCAGCACAGACTTCCTCCTCTGTGTGGTCTTAAGCCAATCCAGCTTCTTTTCTTGTGATTAATTTCTTTAGTGTCGTTTACACTTTCTTAGGCAGCGCCGTAGGAAATATGGTTGGCTCCCTTGTCACTGATGGAGAAAAGAGCTTCTTATCGAACTCTAAATGGATCTCTTCCCATTTTCCTTAAATACTTTCAGGATTTAGCGATAGGAGAAAATGGTTCCCCCTGTAGCTGCCATGCAAGGACCTTCTCCTAGGAGCTCTGCTCCTCTTTCCCAGCAGCTTCCTTATTTCCTGGTTTGTGTAAAAGTTGGCCAAACTATGGAAGACACCGGTCTTTGTCCCAGCTCAGCCAAAGTCCCAAGAGAGAAGTGCTTCATACATCCACAGATGGAAGGGACCTTATAAACCGTCAAGTCCCACTCTCTCTTTTAATCATCGAGAAAACTGAACTCTCAAAAGGTTCACTGACTTGCCCAAGGTAACACAGGTAGTAATTGGGGGCAGGGGAGAGGGAGTGTCAGAATTTGAACCTAGACCTTCTGAATCCATATTCAGCACTTCTGAACTCTACCATGTGGCCTGATATAGTTTGGCAGTAGCCCTAGACTGGGAGTTAGGAAACCTGGGTTTTCGTTCTGCTTCTGTCAATAATTAGCTATTTGACTTACAGCAGTAACAACCATTCATCTTTGCATAGTACTCAAGTAAGGTGGCTACATTGACCCTGAAGCAGGTAGCTGGTACAGGGATAATTATACCCATTTTACAGATGAAGAAACAGAGGCTGCAAGAGGTTAAGCAAGTTAGGACCAGTCCTTATTTTTTTACAGGATTTAGAGGTAGAAAGACTCATAAGGTTCAACTAAACCAGGAGTTCTTAACCTTTTTTCTTGTCCTGGACCTCTCTGGCATACTAGTGAAGCCCTCTGGTCCCCCTCTTGAATAATATTTTCAAATTCATAAAATATATAAGATTTCAGAAGAAACCAATTAATTATATGAAAATATAGTTAGCAGAATTTTTAAAAAATGGACTCCAAGTTAAGAACCCCCAATTTTTTAGATGAGAAAACTGAGGCACATAACAGAAATAACTTACCCAAGATCCCTCTCCCAGGAAGTCTCCTCATACCAGATCCAGCACTCTTTCTATTATACCCTTATTACCTTTCTGGGGCTCAGTTTTTCCATTTGTAAAATAAGTGTGTGTTAGGCTAGAGCAGGGGTCGGCAACCTTTTTGGCCGTGAGAGCCATAAACGCCACATTTTTTAAAATGTAATTTCGTGAGAGCCGTACAGTGCTCACAGTGCCGCTCCTGTAACAGCGCCTGAAAAAAAAATGGACTTTATGACTCCTGCAGAAAGAGCCATACGTTGCCGACCCCTGGGCTAGACGGTCTCCAAGCGTCCTTCCAACCCAAACCTTGTGAATCTGGCACTTCTCCCGCCTTCATTTTAATCATCCGTCAACCAGGACTGAGGATTATAACTGTATCACCTGGTGATTTAGCAGCTCAGGGGGCCTTCCTGGTGTTCTCTAATTAGGAGTCTATGGAGAGAAGGAATGAGTAGGGTGTTATTACCCTCATTTTGCAAGTGAGGAAACTGAGGCAACAGAAATTAAGTGATTTGCCCCACCCATCCACCCCCATGTTGGCCAACGAGAACTTGTTAATTGTGTCTGTAAAGGGCTGGTGCCTCAAGTGAACTGTTGTTGGTTGGGTTCCTTGGCCAGTGAATTCTGGAGTGGGGGAAGGATCTATCTCATCCCAGCCCAGCTCTCTGCCCCCTCCGGCCTCTTCTTACAAAGGGGAGACCCTTGGAATCCTCGCTCAAGCAAGACCTGAGAGTTTCATCTAGTTTAAATCCCTTGTTGGACATGTGGGGAAACTGAGGTCTTTGGGGGAGAAGGAATCTGTCTATATATTGGTCAGATACTCTGAAGTCATGTTCATTGGCTGGGGAGTGGGGCAGCCGGACCCTCCAAGACCACAAACCAAGAACAGTCCATACTATAGTGCCTGCTTTATCATGCAAAACCCTCGTAAGCTTTCAAGTCTTAAATAGTCAGCTACTTTTAGAGACAGCCAGACATAGGAAACCGATGGTTTTCAGAGTCAGGAGAACTGGGTTCATATCCATAACAGAGTGGATAGAGTGCCAGGCCTGGAGCCAAGAGATCCTGGGTTCAAATGTGGTACCAGATACTTCCTAGCTGTGTAGCCCATTTGGCAAATCACTTACCCCTGGATTTCCCAGCCTTTGCCACTCTTCTGTCTTGGAACTGATACTAAGACAGAAGGTAAGAGTTTCAAAAGAGAAGAAAAGAAAAGAAAGAAACTTAACTGGCCAAGTAAGACACTGAGAAAGTTATCTGCTCTCTCTAAGCCTTTGTTTTGTCATCTGTAAAATGGGGATGAACTACTTCCCTCAATGAGTTGCTATGAGGAAAGTATTTTGGAAACTCCTGAGCCACAGAAGGAGACCCCACATGACCAGTGTTTTGCCAACCGCTGACTTCAGACGCAAAGCCTCTCCTCTTTCTGATACCGGACGCTGCTTCTCAAAATGGGGATCCCCCATTTAGCACCAGGCATCCCCAGCCCTGTGGTCCTTCTGCATGCAAAACCTCAATCATTTCAGTTGGTCAAGCAGCCAACAAGCACCACGAATTGCAAGCACAGGAAATACAGAGAAAGGTCGACCATCGTGCCTGCGGTGTGAGGAGCCCACATTTTATTGGGAGAGGCAACAACCTTGATCAAGGCGAGGGCCACACAGTTTGTACCCATTTTACCCAAGATGAAGCAGGGAGAGTCTAGCCCAGTCCCCTCTTTCAGTGTCCACCCTCGGGAACCTCCATCTGACCCTTTTGTTGGAGACGGATTATTCTCCGTCTCCCCTTTCCTGCCCGAGTTCTCGTCTTCCCTGCCCCCAGAGAAGGAAGTTTGTAGAAAGGCCTCTGGAGCCTAAATAGATATTAAAATCATATAAATATGCAAAATCTGAAATTTCTCATTTAGTTCCCCGCAGTTGCTTGGGGGCAAGAAATTGAATCCTGGGCGCAGCATGTTTATTCTGGAAATAACATGTACAGTATTGTTTGCCTGAAATAAATTAGTGCTTTCTCTCATGCCTCTTGCATAACAATGGCTGGGCCTGACCACCGAGGGGGCTTGCATCTCGGGGTGGATGAGCTCCTGCGTCTAAACTCCTGCACACAGGTGTACGGACGCCTCCCTTTCTTCTTGAGGAATTCAACGCACTCTTCCTGTGTCCCTTCGGCCTCCCCGTGTTATCCCAGGGTTAGTAAAGAGGGGCAGAGATGATTATCTCGTCTTTGCAGACAAGGAAATTGAGGCACGTAAAGCTAATAATTAGGGAGGCAGTGCCATGAGGGCAGGAAAACTCTAGATTTGGGCTCAAAGGACTTGGGTTCACACCCCTACTGGGCTATTTATTACCCCGAGCGTAACCTCAAAGGAGTTAGTTCCCTTCCGTCGGCCTCGGTTTCCTCATCTTCTAAAATGAGAGAGTTGAATGAGATTGAAAATTCTTAACTGGAAGCCCATGGACTAATTTTTTTTAAAACCCTTACTTTCTGTCATAGAATGAACACTATCAGGTCCGAGGCAGAAGAGTGCATATAGATTGGTTCTGAGGCAGAAGAGCTGTAAGTGCTAGACCATTGGGGTTAAATGACTTGCCCACAGTCACATAGCTAGAAAGGATCTGAGGCCAGATTTGAAACCATAACCTCCTGACTCCAGGTTTGGCTCTGACCCCTGAGCCACCTAGCTGGCCTCTTAATTCTTCACAAGGCTGTGTTTGTCTCCTCCTTTTAGTAGCTCTTCTCCGTTTCACAAATCTCATTTTTAATCATCTTTATTCTAGAACCCCTTCTTCTTTTGAGGGATAGGCTTGAACAGAGACACTTGGGAGTGCCAGATGTCCATAAATAGGCTTCAAGGTCCATTTTCTCCACAAACCTCTCCTTTTGGGGACTCTTTTAGTTCTTCTGATTTTATCAGGGAACAAAACCTCAATTAGCAGCTAATATGCCTTTGTCAACCTACTAATCCTGTTTTCCCCACAAGAGGTTCTGATACTGGCCTGCTGGGTAGCAAAAGAGCAACCAAGGAGTGAGAGGCATTCAGTGAAGGAACCTTGAAATATCTAATTCAGTTCATTTTAGATAGATAGATAGATAGATAGATAGATAGATAGATAGATAGATAGATAGATAGATAGAGCGAGCCAGGGGTTGGATGGATGGATGGAGAGAGACATAGATGGATGGATGTGTGTGTGTGTGTGTGTGTGTGTGTGTGTGTGTGTGTGTGTGTGTGGAGAGAGAGAGAGAGAGAGAGAGAGAGAGAGAGATGGATGGATATAAAGAGAGAAAGAAAGAGGGATGGATGGATGGAGAGACATGGATGGATGGATATATATATANATGGATATAAAGAGAGAAAGAAAGAGGGATGGATGGATGGAGAGACATGGATGGATGGATATATATATATAAGAGAGAGAGAGAGAGAGAGAGAGAGAGAGAGAGAGAGAGAGAGAGAGAGAGAGAGAGAGAAGGGGGGATAGATGGATGGATGGATGAAGAGATAGAAATAAATAGATGCATAGAGAAACAAAGAGAAATGGATAGATGGATATATAGAGAGACATAGATAAATAGATGGATGGATGGAGATATATGTATATATAGAGAGACAGAGAGAGAGAAATAGAAATAAATAGGTGGATAGAGAGAGGGATGGATGGATATTTAGAGACATAGACAGATAAATGGATGGATGGATAGATAGAAGGATGGAGATATATATGGAGAGAAGGATGGAGAGAGAGAAATAAATAGATGGATAGAGAGACAAGAGATGGATAGATGTATATATATAGAGAGAGACATAGATGGATAGATGGATGGGTGGAT
>NW_025346992.1:0-9607 GCF_016433145.1 Gracilinanus agilis | reverse complement strand
TCCTCCTCCTCCTCCTTTTCCTTCTCCTTCTCCCCCTCTTCCTTCTCCTCCTCTTTCTCCTCCTCCTCCTCCTTTTCCTTCTCCTTCTCCCCCTCTTCCTTCTCCTCCTCCCTCTTTTTCCTCCTCCTCCCCCCTTCTGCCCCCTTCTTCTTCTCATGGTCTTTAAGCAGAGGATGGAGGGACCCTTTGTCAGGAGATGTCTACAGGGAAGGATGCTGCTGCTATCAGGACTCGATGGCCACTTGAGGGCCCCTCCAACTTTTAAATTCTCTGACTCTGTATATGCTAAAAGTACTGGTAACACGTGGCAGATTTTCATTATGAGGATGGGCTTAATGCCATCTCTTTGGATCCAAAGACTTTTCCAGAGCCTGGAGATCCCTGGACCAGCACTTGGACCAGCCTTAGAAGGGTGATTTTAATGGAGACAGCATGCTTCAGCCCAGGCGAATCCCTCTCTGCCCACCTCTTCTTTCTCCCTATTTCTCTTAGGTTTCTTATTCTTTCTTCCTTTTAAAAATTCCTTTCCTTGTCCCTCTCAACCCAACATCGTGCTCTCTAGACCTGGGAGAGCTCGGATCTGACCTGTCTCTGCTGGATCTCTGTTTCCTGCCCCAAACAGGACAGGTCACAAATACAGGGAGGTCACTTCTGGCTCTAGCCTCTGTTTCCTTCTCCGGCCCTACAGCCCCTTCCTGCTCTTCAGCCTGGGATCCTGTCCTTCATGTGGGATTACAGATGTTTTTCCCTTTGTCCCTGAAGACGTAGTGACCCCACTGTCCGACCCGATCCGGCCTCTCCAGTTTTCAGAAGTTGTCAATGCGTGCCATTACTTGTCTGTGCCTTGTGTGACGCTGAAAACGACTAACAGTGGCTCAACAAAACTCTTGCCTCACAACAGCCTTGTGATTTTGACCCTTTTATTGTCCCCTTCTACAGATGAGACAGGTTGTCTGAGGCAGGATTCGAATCCAGGCCTTCCTCATTCCAAGGCTAGCCTGTCTCTACTATGTCATCTTTCCTGCCTCCCTTGCACAGAATCAGAGAGTTGGAAGAGACCTCAGTGGCCGAGGAATCTCCTGCTATCCTGACCGTGACAAGTGGTCACCGGCCTCTTAAAGACCGCTCAGGACAGAGAACCCACCGCCTTTCTGGGCAGCCCATTCTTACAGGTAGGAAGGTTTCCCTGACCTCCAGCCTCCATTGGCCCCTTTGTAATTCCTGCCCAGCCTCTAGGGCTAAGGAGAACAAAGCTGATCCCTCCTCCCAGTGACAGTCTTTCAGCTACTTAAACATTGCTGGCTCTCCCTGGAGTCTGATGGACTCCAGACCCTTCCCCACCCTGATTGCCCTCCTTTTTGTTGGAATCCTTTCTAAAGTGCGACACTCGGAACCGAATGCAGGACTCAGTATGGGTAGTGAAGGGAAACAACATAAAACTATCTGCATGAAAAAATATCAATGTTTTATCAGGATGGGGAAACTGAGGCACACAGGCGAAGTGATTTGTCTAAGATCGCCCAGCTAGGAAGTGTCTGGGGCTAGATTTGAACTCGAGTCTTGCTGGCTCCAGGTCCAGCACACTATCTGCAGTGCCACCTCCCCAGCTTTGGTTTCATGTGCCTCTTTATCCCTGCTATGTCCCATCTTTCTTGTTCACTACCTCTTGTCTCAGGAGCCCTGACCTCTGTTCCCCATAGAAAAAAAATCACAGATTTGCACTTGGGAAGTTGAGTCTCCCTGACTCCCAGTATGGCCTCCTATCCAGTGCCTAGGGGGCAGCTAAGTGGAATATAGTGGAATGCCTGCAGTCAGAAACACTCATCTCCCTGAGTTCAAATCTGGCTTCAGACACTGACTGTGTGAGCCTAGATAAGTCATTTAAATTTGTTAAATTTTTTTTGAACTTTAGAAATCAATTTCTAAACAGAACGGGCTAATTCCTATCTTTAGAGGCTGGGCAGAGCAATCCCCCATGACACAGCACTGATTTGGGAGGAAAGAGGCAACTTACTTCTAAACCAAAGCCACAGTTTCAGCATTGAACATATTTCACGGCCAATATGGCCTTGGTAGAAACTGTATGTAGTTTTCCCTTTAAAAAAAGTTATTTAAAAAAAATTCCTGAGACATGAAGTTGTTTTGGAATGTAGATTCCGAGCAGATACTCAGTTCACACTGAGGCTTGTTAGCCTCAGTTTCCTCATCTGTACAATGAGCTGGAGAAGGAAATGGCAAACCCTTCCAGGATCTCTGCCAAGTAGGCCCTAAATAGAGTCATGAAGAGTCGGACATGACTAAAAACGACGTAAGGACACATTTTTTAAAGTTTGTGGAGAGTGTGGGGCTGCCGGATTAGGCTGGTGGATCCCCGGCGGTTAGCGCTCTGGGGCTGCCTGATGCTGGCTTGCTGTATGGCCTTGGGCCAGTGACTTCCCCTCATTGAGCTCAGCTTCCTCCATATCTTCCCACGTGAATGAAAGTCTCCGAGAGGAGGGTCAGAGGGGATACTAGGGGAGCTCTGCTTCCGGGGCTCCCTTGGAGGCAGGCATGGTGGCGTCTCCTGGGTCATCAGCAGAGGAAAGAAGATTGGAAGAAAACTAGCATTTATTAAACTTCTGCTATGTGCCAGGCACCGTGCTAAGTATCTCTTTCCCAATATTATCTCCTTTGAGACTCACAACTACCCTGGGATGAAGATGCTGCTATTATCTTCATTTTTATAGATGAGGAAACCGAGGCAGGTGGATTTGCACAGCGAGGGAGTCTCCGTGTCCAGACTTCTATCTAGCTGCCTCTTGGAGAGGTATGCCATGGCCCTGTCTTGTTGGTTCGTGGCCAAGCAGGCTTGGGAAGGAGAGAATATTGATTGCTAATGGCTCTGCGGGGAGGGCTTCCTCCTAGCACCAACTGCAGAACTGAGTGAGCCTTTAGAGACCGAGCCCAGTATTTTACAAGTGAGGAAACTGAGGTAGAGATGGGGCTGGACCCTGGCCTTTTGCTCTCTGATTCGGTGTCTTTGTGCCTCCCTAGACTGGTTTCTTTTGCTTAGAGGCAGGCAGATTGAGCAGGAGGGACCGTAAGTGGTATATAATTGTGAATTATTCATGTTGCTATTAGCCAGGCAGGCCCTTCTCCCTCCTCCTCCCCCACCCCAGTTGGGCATGTCTCCCCAGACATGTTGTGAAGATAATCAGATTCTCAGACTCTTGGGCCTTGGTTGCCTAGGGGAGGGCTCTCCTGTGGGACCCCCCACCTCTGCAGCATCCCTTTTTACCCAGAGTGTTTTCTCAGCAAGAAGGATAGAGTCTGGACCCTGCTCCTCTCCTCTCCTCTCCCCTTCCCTCCCCCATCCCTTGTTATTAATCTCATCTTAAAAGTGCTTATGCCTGCCTCTTCCCAAACCTCAGGGGTTGGTTTGATGTGATTTCCTTTCTTCTGAAATGACTATTCTGACCTCTGACCTGAATCCAGGATGTAGTGTGGAGGATCGGGCAGGAGAACTGCTGGCCTGACTCCTGTCTCTGTATATATTTGCATTTCTACCCTGATTAGGGAGTCTTCCCTCTCCTAGTTTCTAATCATTAGGAATATGGCACCCTGTACATCTTCAGCAAGACGACCTGCAATAGTGCTGAGTGTGAGCTGGGAAGGCCTTGGATTGGATTATTGAGCCAGAGATATCATCCATTGGATGGTTGGGCCAACTGTGAGCCAGAGACATCATTCCATTGGATGGTTGGGCCAGCCACGAAGCAGAGACATCATCCATTGNAAGCAGAGACATCATCCATTGGATGGTTGGGCCAGCCGTGAGGCAGAGACATCATCCTGAGGGAGGGCGATCTCAAGTGGGGACAATAGAGGGAGAGCTAATGATGAGGGCCAGCTGCTCAGGGTGTGAAGATTTTGTCTGACAGTGAGGTAGAAAGCTTTGCCAAATTGTGTGTGTGCGTGTGCTGAATTTCCTGTATTTGGGAAATTTGGGTACTTCCAATCATAGAATCATAAATTTAGGACCCATGGAGTGGAATGGAATCCTAGATGGTAAGAAGTAGAAGGGATTTCAGAAGCCATTCTGAAGAGACTCGGTCAATCAAGAAGCCTCAGGTGCTTAATAAATAAATGCCCAGCTTGGAACTGGGTGCCAGAGAACTCAAGCCAGAGGACTGGAGTAACTCACTCAGCATCCCACAGCTAGTACGCACTAGGTCACAACAGTGGTGTTAGAATTACTTGGGACAAACAGTTTTGATTTTGTATGAGCATTGGTCAAGGGTGGGTCCTTTTACTGACTTAGAACATCTGAATGTCACCAAATGAAACCAGATTAAGGTGGTTTTCCCACCTTTAAACCTTTTTACAATCGAGAATGGACGTTTTACGGATGCTTCATTGTTTTTGATTCTGTGGGTATTATTCCAAGGAAACCTACAAACGTAGGAGCCCTTCAAGAGCATCTTCGTGAGGGCTACAGATATCGCATTGGCTGTTGGTGTAGGAATGGATTATTCAAGCCCACATTGAAATAGATTGTGCAAAGGAAAGCACGGCTGACACGAAATACAAAACCAAGAATTGGCAAACTATTAGAGCAAAATGACCTAATGAATCCTCAGAAAACAAGCAAAGACCCCTGAGAAATTTGGCAGCTGGAGGGGTTTATTTTTTCCTCTTCAATATGATGTTGCCTTCTTGAAGCCAGAAAAACAATGACAAATCCACTAAAAACAAACAAACAAAACCACCAAAGAATCACAGTATCTACTGACTGTTGCTCTGAAAAAAAAATGATTAGTGCATGAGCAAGGAAATACAAAGACTGGAGTATTGAAGATTGGGAAAAGGTCCTTTTTGCTGATGAAGCTCACTTTCCCCCAGGATCATAGATTTAGAACAGGAAGGGACCTTAGAGGCCATCAAGACCAATTACACTTGGCATATGGGGGAAACTAAGGCAGACAGGCCAGAATTGCTCAGCTGGTGAGTGTCTGAGGCAGAGTTCAAACTCGGGTCTTCCTGACTTCAAATCTGGTGCTGTGGACATCATGCTAAAATTATTTTCATAAGTGCATGTGCGCCTGTCCAATCTGGGCATTTTCATCAGCCTGAAACATTCCACCCTCACTCCCCCAAGAATGTCCTGGGGGACTTTTTATTTCCAAATAGCCTGGAAGTCTGGTCCCTGTCGAGATAATGGAGAATTATGATACATATATTGGTGTACAGAAATTCCCAGGTGGGGATAGAATGCTGCATTAGAGGCTTGCATCATTCCAGACCTTGTGAAATGTTAAGAAATAGTATCGAAGAGATGGAGATAAACAGATTTCAGGGGCCTGAGAACAGGCCTGATTTCAACCTCATTGAAAACCTCCAGCCTTCCCTGAAGACTAGACCTGGGGGAAAATGGACTCTTTCTTTAGAGCTTGATTTCTAGTGTGATCAAAGGCGAGTTTCTCAACGAAGAAGTCAAGATTGTGCACCGTCTCTTGAACTCCATGCCAAGTCCCGCCAAACAGCTTTGATCAGAGCCAAAGACGGACAAATCGTTCCCCGTACGGTCAGGCAGACTCAAGACTGTTGAAGGGAGCTCAGTTTTGCTTTGGTGACTTGGTCCATGCCGGCCTGCCAGGGAGGGATGGGGGTGGGCCTAGCAGGGTCTTGAAATCTCCCTCCGAGGCATTCAGAGCAACCCAGAACTGACCAATCAGTCATCTCATCTGCAACCTACCTGACAGTGGCCATCCAGTCTTGGAGGCCTTTGTCTTGCCTGTAGACATAGTAGATACTTCCTAAATGCTGGATTCTCTCAATCCACAAGCATTTATTATTCAGTGCCTTGACTGGGTGCTGGGCTTGCCTGGGTGCAGCAGCTCCCATCCTCAGGGCGCTTGTACTCTGTTGAGATAGTTGGATCGCATTGGACTGGGGAGCTCACCACCTGCCGAGGCTGTCTGGTCCACTTTGGAGTGGCTCTCGTGGTTCTTCCTGACATCAGGCCTTTTGGTAGTTTCTTCCCCTTGTTTTTATTTTGGACCTTCAGGGCCCAGCAGAACAAATCCTATCCCCGTCCAGTGTGACAGCCCTCGGGGACTTGAAGGCAGTGCTCGAGTTTCCCCGTGTCTTCCCATCTCTAGGCTCGATGTCTCCCTCCCCCCCAAACACAGAGAGGCACATTTGATTCCCATGACCCAGAGCGATCTTTTCTAGTGTTTTCTGAGTGGACGCTGTCAGGTCATCTTTGCTGTTGTCACAGCTCATCTCTCCTCTTATTTTGAGGGGTTCGAGCTGCCCCATGCCAGCCAGGAGTTGTTTGTCTTTTATCCTAGAGGCAAGAGGGAGCCCTTGTGGAGCCCCTTTCCTGATATTACTTTGTCCGCTGTGTGACGGATGAACGGGGAGAGGGGAGGTGAGGGTTCTGGAGGCCAGTCAGGCTATTGCAATAAGCCCTTTGAGAGAGGAGGAGGGTCTGGTCTTGGGGCACGAGTGACCCCGTGAGATTGGGGAAGATGGGGAAGGGCCCTGTGTGAAAGAGCCTGCTGAGGCAGAAATGAGATTTGCACCGATTGGCTGGAGGGGGACAGTGCTGGCTCTGAGGTTACATGCTTTATTCCTTTCTCATTGTCTGCATTTAATCTTAGCTTTTGGGGGGAAGAGAGGGAGCTGGTCAGACTCTCCCGTCCTTCCAGCTGCTAGAAGGGCCTTTGTGACTGCCCTAGACATCAGGGCTGCTTTGTTTGTGCTTCTCAGATAGGGCCAGGGCGTCAGGGGTCCCCCTGGGGATTGGGTAAGCCCAGGTCGGGTGTTACAAGGTCATTATAAGTGGGAGCGTTTCTAAGATAAGCCACATGGGGAAGCTGGCTCCTGCTTGGGGGGTTCATGAACCCCTGGGACCATCCTGTCTCCTGCACACAGACAGTGACCCTTCCTCCCCCCCAGGGGGCAGCTGGCTCCCTTCCTCTTTCCCTGGGGTGGTTCCTTTTTAAAACTTTGTCAGATACACAAAGCTTCAGCCCATTGGGCTCCCAGGGTCCTGGGCTTTCTTTCGTTGCCTCTTTTTCTTGTAAAGTGCATCTGGATCAGCATGGGGGAAGAGAGAGGGAAGCGCTTCTAGGAATGGGACAGGTGTCAGCGTGGCTTTGTCTGATGTCATCGAGTTACACAGGTTATCCCAAGTGTGGCTGGTGCGTGGGGGCCCCGAGACCTTTGAGGAGCGGAGCTGATTAGGGTTTCAGCTGGGTGGGTGGAGAGTCCTCCGCTGAAGTCATCACTGGAGTTCCCCAGAGTTCTGAAGAGTGATGTGCAAACCCTCCCCTCCCCCCCCCCCCAGGATGGATGGCAGCCAGAGTTCCTTTGTCCTTTGCCTTAGAGGGATGGGAGGGGGGAGGAGGCTGGGAGCCTTGATCCTCAGGGGCCTGGAGGCCCTGTATTTTGTTTATGTTGTCCCTGGGGCCCAGATTCTAAGCCAGTAATTCACTTCTAAGGCTTCTGCTTCAGGTGGGTAGTGGTGGGGTGGTACCCGCTGGGGACCGAGGGGCTCCTGGATGAGCTAGTGGGAAGCATTCCAAGAAGTAACGTGCCTCTGGGATTGTTTTTGGTTTTGATTTCCCAAGTGAGGCTGCCCCTGTGGTTCTGGGAAAGGGCCCCAGACCAAAAGGAGACCCTCCTCCTGGTCTCCTGGTCCTAGAATGTTGGGAGAAAGACAGGACCTTGAGGGGTCGGCTGGCTCCTTCTCGAACTTCCTGGGCTTCAGTGTCTACAGCAGGAAAACGGGGAGCTTGGACCAGATTGGAGGCAGCCTGGTGAAACCCAAAGCCTTCTTAGAACCATGTTTTCCAAAATGAAATACATTGTGTTGCAAAGGAGGCCAATGATTTTGCAATACAGTTACAAAAACCGTTTAGAAAGGGAAGGTGAAGAACTCTGGCTGAGATCTCTGAGCCTGGATGAGAGGCTGCCTCCTGCCCCAGTTCCCCTGTTCTGTGAGGCTAACCTGGGACAGGCAGGGGGTTGTCGTGGAGGCCTGAACATGGGGCTTCTTCGGGACCACTTTCTAGTGTGCAACACCGAGCAGGTCTTACAGTCTCATGAAGGCTCAATTTCCTCATCTGTAAAGAGGGGATAATTGTGATTGGGTAACATGTAAGATTGTTGGAAGAAAGGTCTATGGAAATGACATTAAAAAGGTCAGCTGAGAAGCAGCCTGGTGGAAGCAATGAGGGAACCCTAAAGACCTGAGTTCAAGTTCTGACTGCTCTTAACTCACTCTGTGGCACTGAAACCAGGTCCTGCCCCCTTCAGGGTCTGTTTCCTTAGCTGTCAAATAGTCTTTTGCTGCTTTAAATTTGTCATCCTAGCCAATTGGTAATATTAATAATAGTAGTAATAATGAATAAATAATAATAGCTAGCATGTATATAATACTTGCTAAGTGCCAGGCACTGTGCCAAGTGCATTACAAATATTATTTCATTTGATTGTCACAACAACCCTGGGAGGTAGGTGTTATTATTATCTGTTTTACAGTTGGAGAAACTGAGGCAGATAGTGACTTGCCTGAGATTGCCCTGCTGGGAAAGTGTCTGAGGCTGGAATAGGTATTATTATTATCTCTAGTTTATAATTGGGGAAACTGAGGCTCAGAGAAGGCTGAGAGGACATGGTAGCCATAGTTAGGTGTTGGAAGGACATCCTGTGGAGGAGAGATGGACCTTGATCTTCTTGGCAGAACCACTAACAACAGGGAGAAGTTGTGAGGGAAAGATCTGGGCCAGATATTAGGAGAAGTGTCCTGAGAACTAATCCTTGGAGGCCTCCAGGCAAAGGCCAAATGGGAAGCTGAGGAGGTCCATGCAGCCTGAAGGCTCTGGCTCAAAAGGATCCAGACAGAAAGGGGAAAGGAAGGATTAGATCCCAGGACCCCCAGCTGCAAACACAGCAGTTTTTACCTGGTAGCCTCCTGAATACTGAGTTTGTTCCTTTGAGCTCTGAACCATGGACCCCTCCCCAAGGGGACCAACTCATTCTTCTGTGGTTGTTTCCTGGGCCTCTGTTTTGTGTCCTACCATTTGGGTGGGCATGGGGACTCCGGGTATGGAAGGTCTTTTCACTGATGGGATGGGCATCTTCAGCAACAGGTGTGAAGTTCATAGGTCTAAAGCTAGAAGGAGCCTTGGGGGCCACTTATGGCCCAGCTCCCTCTTTGACAAATGAGGAAATCAAGGCTCTCCAAGACTGACTTATTCAGCATCACCAAGACAGGTAGGGTCAGAGGCAGGATTTAAAATGAAATCCTCAACTGACTGACTTAGAAAATAACCTGGGACCCCGGGGAGCTAAACAAGGGGCAGGGAAGGGGTCACCCAGCCTACATTGGGTCCACGGAGTCTTGCTGTCCCTCCAGATCCTGCTTAAAGTTTCCTTAATCTTGTATTTGAGGTTAAGCTGCTCTCTGGAATTGTCATTCCCTTCTGCTGAAGTTATTCTTAGGCCTTTCTGTTTTGTTATTCTCCTAGCCTCCTAGAATGTCAGAGATGGGAGGGGCTTAGAACAGGAGGTGTCAGGGGGAGGGGCCTAGAACTGGGAGTGCCAGAGGGGGAGGGGC
>NW_025346991.1:1292-11746 GCF_016433145.1 Gracilinanus agilis | reverse complement strand
AATAAAAAGGTAACAAAATAAAACCATGTGCCCATGGCTAATCTACCTGCTCAAACAACCTGCTCCATCAAAGTTGCGACACAGGAAGGAAAGAAAACTAGCCACTGAAGACCACCCTATGTATCTCCTATCTATGTTAGCACATAATGACAGGAAGTCAGAGGACTCCTGGGAAATGTAGTTCAAACGCACAAGATTTCCAATTACACACACACACTCATACAAAATTTACAATATCTACATATTTACACACTCACCTTACATTAAACTATAATACAATTCCTATATACAGAATATATTACAAATATATAAAATATTTTACAGATATGTACGTTTGTGTAATAAAATCACTGCCCACTGATAATACTAATAAACGAAACAAAAACAAAAAAATCTAGACAATCCTATATGTATCCTGATGTTAACTGAGTGAAATATTCCAAATACATTTCATCCAGGTAAGACCTCATAGAGCTAATGTGAATATCATTTGATTAATGTGTCCTAAATGTATTCATTTGGTATAATTATACCCAATAGATCTTCAGATACTCCTCCTCCCATGTTGACTGTTGTCTCTCTTCTTCTTTCTTCTTCCTCTTCCTTCATCTCCTTCTGTGCTGTAATATGTATTGATGCATGTAACTATAGTGAAATTGTGCTGTGTGCAACATGGTGCAAAACCTTATAAATCCTTACAAAACCAATACAAATCAGTCCATTATCGCCTTCTGTAGTAGATCTTTGAGTAAAAGTCTATTATCCTGTTAATGTCCAGTCTGCTTTACTTCCTCTGCAATCCTGGTATGATTTCTTCCTCCTTCAGCCCTCTCCGTCTGATCCATTGTCTTCTTCCCTGATTTTTTTTTTTGCCAGTAGACATGTTGCCTGATGATAATCTCTCAGCTAGCTCTCCATCTTCTTCTTCTGGATCTCTGTCTCTTCCTTCTACGACTTTAGGAATCTTTTTAACATGTAAGCAATGGAACCATGACCCTCTGTCTAAAATTTTTATTAATAAGGAAGGTGAAGTTTTTTTATGGGGATTTAGTTTAGCAGAGAGTAGTATTGATTGACAGAGAACAGGTTCCAGAACTCTGTGTGGGTGGATGAGGAAAAGTTCAGTTGGACTCCTGAAAATCTCTTGGTTAGGAGCTGCTTTTTCCTCTATGTGTGGATCCTGTCTTAACTGAAACCTATGTACAATCAAGAGACCTTTTATCTTGAGTAGGTTGATTTTGAGGTTAGGGCCTAGTTGTGGACACTGTGGTCAACATCCTCACTCCCTCTCCTAGTTGTGGATTATACCAGCAGTTTCAACTATACTTCAGGGGACACCGCTTCTGAAGAGCATCTATCGCACATACATGAGAAACCCCATCTTACACAGCAGGACCTGTTCACCATCCAGTTTCTGGATAGTTTAGAATAAAGGCAGCTGTTAGTGTGTAGCTTGTTAGTGTAAATTTCTCCCTTCTCGGAGGAGATCCCAGTACCTTTAGAATAGTTTACCCATTCCCATCCCTTCCTGACCCAGATGTTATTAAATCTTTAAACATCTAACAGACTCTCCTTGTTAAGTTTCTTTCCCAAATACTGTGATTGGCATCTCATCATCCTAAAGGACCCACTGTGTTTATTCCAACAGATACCATGGTTACCCACTTTACTAGCATTTATACTGTTATATCGAATCTTTGGGAGCTCGAAGTCCACTCAATGATTGACAGATAAGTCAGTTGGATAGAATGTTCCCAGAGAGGCATGAGGACTCAGGATAGAGCAGTTGAGAACCCTGAAAGAGGTTCTGGGGTCTTTTATCTGTCCCTGAGGCTGGAGATCAGTGTGGATCCTGGTCTTTGGAGATAGAGACTTGCAAACTCAACCCTGCAAGCTCCTCTTGTGTTTCCTGTACCATTATCAACTTGTATTAGACCACCATCTGTTCTACTACCCCTAGATATTAGGAAGTTCATCATCTTAGTTATCTAGGCTTCCCAGGGCCCGGGAGGGATCTGGGAAGTGGGCAGGAGATGAAGAAGAGGGTGGAAAGGGTGGATATCTAAACTGATAAGGCTTAAGATCTACTGAAGAAGAAGCTGTAGATTTCACAGCAGTTTGCCTACTCTGGTTTAGCCCTGGCCAGGCTATACCAGAGAGAAGCTATCATTTTGATTCCTCATTTGCCTGCAGTTAGAGATTCATTAATATCAATTTAACATAGGGTCTCCCATTACCTCAATCCCTTACCATTATCCTTCTTATCAAATATATACAAAGTTTAAAGTACCTTCCTGAATTGATTTCCAAACCTTATTTGGGAAGGGAGTTACACAGTCAGATTACCAACGTTACCTCAGCTGAAGAGCCCAATAATTAATATCAATTAACCCCAAGTGGGTCCTGAATGGATAAATCACTTTGACCTAAAGGATCCTGCCTGGGCAACTGTTATAAAGGAGAAGTACCATCTTATCATCTCTCTGTACTGCAACTTCATATATATCAAAAGATAGTAGTGACCTCCTTATAATATAACAATACCCAACCCCAGTCAGGAAATTATATATTTCTCATTCTTTCAAGTTAAAATTACAGTGAATGAACCAACCAATGATTTCTGTGTTGCTGGGGTTTTATTAAAATTCTTTATGTAAACCGAGTCACCTGGCTTGATATTATGTAATGAATAATCCAAAGGAACATTCTGAATTAAAAGTCCCATATCCTGTAGTTCTCTTACTCTATCTTGTAAGGCACTTATATAGGAAGCTATCAGGATGTTGTCCCCCAACATTGAAGCATAGGCATTGTACAACTCTTAGCTTGTAAAGGTAGATGACCATATAACATTTCACATGGTGACACATGGATATCAGCCCTTGGTCTTGTATGGATATAGAATAACACTAGGGGTAAGATGTCTGGCCATTTCAGATGCATCTCAGTACAAAGTTTCCCTGTCATGGTCTTGATTTCTCTATTTGTTCTTTTTCCTTGACCTGAACTTTGTGGATGATACTGGACATGAAATTTTACCAAGATTCCCAAGTTTTCATAGACTTGTTTTAGGATATTATCTGTGAAATGGGCCCCTTTATCTAAGTCCATCTTGACTGGCACTCCAAATCTTGGAACAATCTCTCTCAGCAAGATCTTAATAACAAATGCTGAAGTGTTCCTAGCAGATGGAAATTCTTCTGGCCATCTTGTTAATTTATCTACCAGCATTAAGTGTTAAAAGGAAATAGGGAGGATGCACACCCACACTGATCTTTGTGTGAGTGCTGATAATGCCTATCCCACCTGACAGGCTCTGCTGGACTGAGCCTACTAAGGTATCTTCTTTCAACAGCTGCCCAGGTAGGGAACCACTGAAAAGTTGTGTGTTTTGTCAACTTCTCTAATTCCTCAATCTGGGATTGGTTTGAATGTTAATATGGGCTATTGATGTGCTGGTTGGATAAAGCTATGATTCTGACTACGTGAATGACTCTCCCTTCCTAATGGCTGTGGATATATTCACCACTCAGTGAATCTTAGTTTTAACTTTACTTTAACTTAGTATTGAACAACTATATTTAATTCTGATTTATCATGGTTAGGAACAAGGGAAAGGATGGAGCATCTGAGAATGCTATGTCTAATTATCTAACAGATGATCAAACGCCTAGAGGTTGCTGAATCAAGTCTCACTTGGAGATTCTTCACCCTCTCACTAACTCTGGCTTGACTTGGCCAGAGCCATGCCAAAGAATAGGAAAGGCTGTTGTTGGTCTTCTTGGATGATGATAGTACAGTTCCCTCACAGCAATATTGATGATAGATATGCTAACACTCTAGGTCTCTCAGACAAGGAAGTTGAGTTACAGATACAAGGCCTAACCACCCTCTCAAAATCAACCACTACCAAGATTGCTCCAGAATGAGTTGTCTTGTGCTGTGCATGATGGGTATTTATAGGGTTGGCTCCAACTGATGTTTGGCCCTGGCTCATGGCACCTAGGGTTCATTCCAAGGTCTCTGACAATCTTGTCACTCAAAATTGGTGTCCATCTTGTCCCAGAAATTGAGTATAACATAAGCAATACTTATATTTCCCTACTTTGGGTATAGTAATATAATCTATTTCCAGATTTTCAAAAGAAGTGTAAGCTAATAATCTTCCACCTAGACCTCTTTTCTTATAAACACCCTGATTGAATTTTTGACAAATAAGAGCTGGAACAAATTTTGTTTGCCATGGTGGTAATTCCTGGAGCTAACCATACTCTTTTTACAGTATCAACCAAACCCTGTGTCCCAAAATGGCCTTTGCTGTGAATAGCCTGGCAAATATGATTGAAAAATGCCTTTGTGAGTATGGGCTTTCTAATTGATGATACCCATATACCATTCTCTTTCCTAGCTCCAAAACTATGCTGCCATGTTTGAATTTCTGAGTTTAGATATGCTCTTTCAAGATCTTCATATTCTATGACTGAGAAATTTATTATATACTCTGGGGCATTTTGTGCTGCATAATGGGCAGTAACATCAGCATGATGATTACCTTGAGAAACTGGATCTCTGCCAAAAGAATGACCTCTGCAGTGTATTACAGCCAATTCTTTTGGTTTTTGAATAATGGCCAGTAACTCTGTGATAATCTTTGCATGAGCTATCTACTTTTCCCCCTGATGTAATAAAGTCTCTCTTTTTCCAGATGGAACCAGTTGCATGGCAGATAGAGAGTGCATATCGGGAATCTGTATAGGTATTAGCCATTTTGCCTTCAGCTAACTTACAGGCATATTTCAGAGCTACCATCTTAGCCCCTTGCGCACTCATAATCTTGGGTAATGAACCATAAAACAGGGTCTCAAACTCGGTGACCACTGTGGCCCCTGTAAAATGGATACCATTCTTCATGAAAGAGGAACCATCTGTATAAAGCACAAGGTCAGGATTGTCCAGTGGTGTATCTTTCAAATCCTACCTCGGTTGTTTTATTAATTGGACTACTTCAGTACAGTCATGCAATGGCTCTCCATTTGTAAGCAAATGGAGTAATAGAGTGGCTGGATTTAAATCACTACACCTCTTGATTTGTATGTTTTCATTCCTAGAAGAACTATGTCATATTTGGCTATACATTGGTCAGAAAAAGCCTGAATACAATATTTCAACATAAAGACTTCAATTTGGTGTGGAAAAAATACTGTCAATGGGCACCTGAGAACTAGGCCTATAGACTTCTGCACTAATAGTGGAGCAGCAGTTACTCCACAAAAACAAAGATCTAGCTGTGCACTGTAACAAGCAATTCGGTGAATAATATGGCACTAAAGTCTTTGCAAGAACACCTGAAACTATCCCCTTCCACTCATGAACAAACAGCACAAAAGGTTTTTCATAATCAGGGATCCCTAGTGCTAGAGCAGATAGAACTGCTTCCTTAAGTTTTGTTATTTATTGCCTGTAGATGTTCTAGCTTCAATTTGAGTGGTTCAGGTTCTGCATCTCTTGTTAAATCAGTAAGCATTTTAGTCAATTCACTATACCCAGGGATCCATTGTCTTCAGAAACCTATTGTCCCTAGTATGGCTCTTACCTGTTTCTTAGTCTTTGAGGAACTTAGCTTCTGGATGTCAGCTATAAGTCTTTGGGAAAAGCTTCTAGAGCCTTCAGATAAAACGAATCCAAAATCCTCAACTCTTGGTAAGCACCATTGAAGTTTTGCCCTAGATACCTCATATTCCCTTTTACACAACTCACACAAAGGAAATTTGCTATCCCTTAAATATACTTTTGCACTGGGAAAAGCTAAAAGTATGTCATCCACAAAATGGACAAGTTTGTTGTCTTTGAATATGATTGTCTCTAGATCCTTATTAAGGATGAGTGAAATTAGGGATGGACTTTCACAGAACCCTTGAAGCAAATGACCCCAACAGAAACTTCTTCCCTGCCAGGTGTAAGCAAATATCTTTTGTGAATCTTTGTGTATTGGTATTGAAAATAAAGCAGCACATAAGTCTACCACTGTGAAATACCTGACACTGCTTGGTATTAATGAGGCAATTGTGGCTAGACTTGGAATAGGGAGGGACTTCACCACATAGTCAATTATAGCCCTTAAATCTTGGATGAATCTGTAACAAAGTTTTCCTTTTGCATCTAGTTTTGGTTTCTTTATTGGGAGTGTTATAATGATCCTGGCTGTTATGAGGAGCTGAAGCTGAGTGTGTGTGGATGATACCTAAGTGTAACACTTAAGTTGTGATAATGAAACACAAAGGATCCCACAGAAATAGTTGTTGTGAATATGCTGAACTCAACTTCAGAATAACAGTGTCCCAGAATAGCCAGTCAAATGAAGAATCTGACTAGAATTGTACAGCTACTTCTAACTGAGTATTCTGGCCTAGAAAGAATAACACTAAAGTTGACTACAGATTATATTTTGCTATAACTGATATCATTCTCCTTTCCCTCAAATGTCCCAGAGATATAATCACTAAGCCCTAAGATAGTGTTGACACCAAATCTAGGTAAGTTCAAAGATTTCATGTTATCAGGCTTAGGAGGGGAAGCAGGGTAATGACTGGGAAGAAGGGAAACAGGAAGTCCTTATCCTAAGCTAATGATGATACTTGAATTAATGGTAGTGAGGCTTGTCAGTTGTCAATTGCTAATTACCAGTTGCCAGCCTGACTGAGCCAGACTGTGTTCAACCTAAATCAAGTTACTTTGCTGTTAGATGTTGTTGCTTCTTCTTGGTGAATGAATCAAGATTAGGTTATTCAATATAAGGGTAACACAGGACCTGGGACTCTGAAATTGGTTGGTGCAGGTTGCTGGTAACTCAAGTTGACCTATGGCCTACCCTCTCACCATAACCTCTCACTTCTCTAAAAACTAATCTCAGATTGAGATGATCTCCCAGTTCAAATCCTTTCTTATATACCTGACTTTCAACTGTCCGGGAACATGCTAACTCCTGTCAGGCTCAGTTCATTCTATGTTCTAGTCAGGTAACTGTCCATCATCTTGCTTTCCATATCGCTGTGCAAAATATCATTACAGGAATATTGGTGTATTGAACTCCAAAATACTTGGGACTATAATTCCTTGTTCCAGTAATGACTGTATAATAGGGGCGATAACAGCTACTGCCTCTTTGCTTAGGGGATATTGTGCGATGGAAGGTGGAGGACCTGCTTTGGTCTTAACTTTAATTGTCATTGTAGATTTTAATAGACCAACATCTGTAGAATGAGAAGCCCGTACCTTTTCTGGTATATCATCAGATATAGGATAAACTCTCCCTCTTTCTCCTTCTGCCTCAACTGTATCTAAGAAAATATTAGAAAAAGACCCAGAGCTCTTTCAGAAAGTTCTAATGATATGTACTCTGTTGGTGTACATTGAATTATTACTCTTAATTTTTATAAAAGATCTTTCCCAAGTAAATTCATAGGTGAATTGTGCATTAGCAAGAAAGAGTGTTCTAGAGATAAAGAACCCAATGATATCATTTTGGGTTACAACTTCTTTGCCCTTTGTAGTCTCCCAGTTACTCCTACCACCTCCATAGTTCCCATAGCCTTACAATCTTCTGGAGATGTTTGCAGAACCGATTTAGGAGCCCCTATGTCCACAAGACAATCATAAATCTGCTCTGTCACTTTCAGGATAACATGAGGTTCTGTGCTACTCAGTAGAGAATGTGTTAATAAGAGCTAGCACAACAGGATCAGGAAACTGCAGCCCTAGTTCCTGTCCATCACCTTCCACTTTCCCATTTACTCTTACATCCTTGTTTTCCTATGGTCCTCCAGTACTATCATTCTGCCAGGATTTTTGTGACTCACTCCACCTTCCATTGGTCTCTACATTTCCACTGCGCACATTTACAATTTCATTATTTTCTACATAATTTACATTAGTTATTTCATATACTTTATTATTTATATTAATTATTTCATCATTTTCATTATTTATATTAATTATTTCAGTAATTTCATTCATTACCACATCATTTTTACATTCTTTTAATTCTGTATCATTAACAATTTTTTTTGCACGTTCATTATATAAATGTAATTCAATCATATCAAGCTTTTCACACCTTCATGCTGAGCAGGCTCCCTTTTGTAAATCAGCCTTCTTGGTATTTCTTCCAGCCACCTGGGAATACTTTGGATATACTCCTGTCCTGATAAAATCTTCCATGTTTTGTAAATCTGGAGCTTGCTGGGAACCATTGCAACAACCATGATTACAGCAATTATTACTATCATTATATACATTATTATTAAATCCATTATTAATCCTATTTATACCATTATAATTTTGCCTATATCCATTATATTATTATTATACATTATTATACACAGTGTCTTGATTTCCCCTATTTTGAGCTGTAAATTGTCCCCTATATCTACATTCTCTGACCATGTGCCAAACTTGATTGCACAAAAAGCATATAGGAGGATTTTGCCTGGCCTGCCTCTGAGTGAATTCCTGCCTTGGAGGCCTATAAGGCTGCAGGGCTGCAACAGTCTTAACTTGCTGTATCTCACTCCCCTGGATCTTTTTGTTGGCTTCCTTCAATTGCATTTTCAGTTTTTCTATTACCTTGGACTTATCATCAGCTTGTCTATGTAGCTCATTCTGATAATGTAAGTTACAGTTCTCTTTAGCTCATCAAGTCCCATGGTGAACCAATTTGGGCAATTACTCCTGAAATAGGTCTTCACCACAGGCAGGCATTCTTTACAACCTACCTCCTGATATATGACTTACATTTTCATCAGAGAGCAGATCCAGACCAAGCCAACATTCCCCCTCAGTCAAAAATTCTGTTCAGAAAGCTAGCTGGAGTCTCCTCTTTATCTTGCCACAGTTGTTCAAACGTTGACCATGTGTCTGCACTACAATCTACTATTTCTCCTGTTTGGTCAAGATTTCATCCAGAAGCAAATCAAAATCTTGGTATGTGGGATTGCAGATTCTGATGACTCTTTCTAGATCCTTTACTACTTGAATAGTCTATTCCTCATGTTTTGGAATCCTTTTCTTCAAAGATTCCAATTCTCCCCTGGTAAAGTTCTCATTCTGCCTAGGATGTAGTATACTTTGGTCAGCTGTTACATAAGAGACATTATGAAAAGGACAGAGCATAATTGGCTTCTGTACTAAAGCCACAGCCTCTAGCTCTAGCTTTGTAGGAGCTTGTTGTTCTTCAGCCCCTTCAAGCTTTACTAGTTCCTGCTTCTTTAATCATCAGCCATACCATTAAGTTTCATTAATTGTTCAGAAGTAGCTTCTATCTTCTCTATCTTTACTTGTAAGGCAACCACAACAGTCTTTAATTCAGCAAAACCAAAAGTCAAAAACCCAAAAACATCATACCTCTTTTACCATACATCTTAATCTTTTAACTAGCATATATATATAACATATTATAATTCCAAATTGTATATGAGATAACCCTCTTCTTATAGTTACTTCATTATAAAGAAGCAATATTTCAAATCTCATCCATTCATAAAACAAATCAGGTAGTATTACAAAAAATGTATATGGAATTAGGAAGAAATGATATCCCAAAAACATTTTTTCTTTTTTTTATTTTAATCATTTTTTAATATTCATTTTTAACATGTTTACATGCTTCATACCCCTAGTTTCCCCTTCAACTCCCACTCTCCCCCCATCCATGGCCAACGCGCATTTCCACTGGTTGTAACATGTGTCATCAATCAAGACCTATTTCCAAATTGTTGATAGTTGGATTGGTGTGGTAGTTTCCAGTCCACATCCCCAATCATGTCCACCCCAACCCATGCATTCAAGCAATTGTTTATCTTCTATGTTTCCTTTCCTGCAGTTCTTCCTCTGAATGTGGGTAGCATTCTTTACCATAAATCCCTCAGAGCTGTCTTGTGTCATTGCATTGTTGCTGGTACAGAAGTCCATTACATTCGATTTTACCACAGTATATCAGTCTCTGTATACAGTGTTCTTCTGGCTCTGCTCCTTTCGCTCTGCATCAGTTCTTGGAGGTCTTTCCAGTTCACCTGGAACTCCTCCAGTTTATTATTCCTTTGAGCACAATAGTATTCCATTACCAGCATATACCACAATTTGTTCAGCCATTCCCTAACTGAAGGGCATACCCTCATTTTCCAGTTCTTTGCCACCACAAAAAGCACAGCTATAAATATTTTTGTACAAGTCTGTTTATCTATGATCTCTTTGGGGTACAAACCCAACATTGGTATGGCTGGATCAAAGGGCAGGCAATCTTTTATAGCCCTTTGAGCATAGTTCCAAATTGCCAGCCAGAATGGTTGTATCAGTTCACAACTCCACCAGCAATGCATTAATGTCCCAATTTTGCCACATCCCCTCCAGCATTCATTACTCTCCCCTTCTTTCATTTTAGCCAATCTGCTAGGTGTGAG
>NW_025346991.1:0-1198 GCF_016433145.1 Gracilinanus agilis | reverse complement strand
TTTAGTTTAATATAATCAAAACCATTTAATTTACATTTTGTAATTTTCTCTAACTCTTGCTTGGTTTTAAAATCTTTCCTTTCCCAGAGATCTGACAGGTGTACTATTTTGTGTTCATTTAACTTATTTATAGTTTCCCTCTTTATATTCAAGTCATTCACCCATTCTGAATTTATCTTGGTGTAGGGTGTGAGATGTTGATCTAGACCTAATCTCTCCCATATTGTTTTCCAAATTTCCCAGCAGTTTTTGTCAAATAGTGGATTCATGTCCCAAAAGTTGGGCTCTTTGGGTTTATCATACACTGTCTTGCTGACGTCATTAACCCCGAGTCTATTCCATTGATCCTCCCTTCTATCTCTTAGCCAGTACCATATTGATTTAATGACTGCTGCTTTATAGTATAGTTTGATATCTGGTACTGCTAGGCCCCCTTCCTTCACATTTTTTTTCATTATTTCCCTTGATATTCTTGATCTTTTGTTATTCCAAATGAACTTTGTTATAGTTTTTCCTAATTCAGTAAAGAAGTTTTTTGGTAATTTGATAGGTATGGAGCTAAATAGGTAAATTAATTTGGGTAGAATGTTCATTTTTATTATGTTAGCTTGTCCTACCCATGAACAGTTAATGGCTTTCCAATTGTTGAGCTCCAGTTTTATTTGTTTGGAAAGTGTTTTGTAGTTGTTTTCGTATAATTGCTGTGTTTGTTTTGGTAGATAGATTCCTAAGTATTTTATATTGTCTACGGTGATTTTAAATGGTGTTTCTCTTTCTACCTCTTGCTGCTCTAGTGTGTTGGAAATATATAGAAATGCTGATGATTTATGTGCATTTATTTTGTATCCTGCCACTTTGCTAAAGTTGTTGATTATTTCTACCAGCTTCTTAGTTGATTCTCTAGGATTTTTTAAGTAGACCATCATATCATCTGCAAAGAGTGATAGCTTAGTCTCCTCCTTGCCTATTTTGATACCTTCAATTTCTTTTTCTTCTCTAATTGCTACTGCTAGTGTTTCTAGTACTATGTTGAATAATAGAGGTGATAATGGGCATCCTTGTTCCACTACTGATCTTATTGGGAAGGCTTCTAATTTATCCCCATTGCATATAATGCTTGTTGATGGTTTTAGGTATATACTGTTTATTAATTTTAGGAAAGGTCCTTCTATTCCTATACTTTTCAATGTTTTCAATA
>NW_025346990.1:547-2614 GCF_016433145.1 Gracilinanus agilis | reverse complement strand
TGAAAACTAAATTAGAAATACTAAAAATCAAAGGAGAAATTAATAACTATTGAATTAATAAATAAGATTAGAAGCTGGTACTTTGAAAAAACAGATAAAATAGACAAAGTACTGGTCAATCTAATAAAAAAAAAGGAAAGAAGAAAACCAAATTGACAGTATCAACGATGAAAAGGGAGACCTCACTTCTAATGAAGGGGAAATTAAGGCAATCATTAAAAACTATTTTGCCCAATTATATGGCAATAAATATAACAATTTAGGAGATATGGATGAATACTTACAAAAATATAAACTGCCTAGATTAATAGCAGAAGAAATAGAATACCTAAATAATCCCATATCAGTAAAAGAAATTGAACAAGACATCAAAGAACTCTCTAAGAAAAAATCGCCAGGGCCTG
The DNA here is from genome assembly GCF_016433145.1 of Gracilinanus agilis. Taxonomy (NCBI): domain Eukaryota; kingdom Metazoa; phylum Chordata; class Mammalia; order Didelphimorphia; family Didelphidae; genus Gracilinanus; species Gracilinanus agilis. The sequence continues at coordinate 2,210 of NW_025346990.1, read as the reverse complement.
ATGGGTTCACAAGTGAATTCTATCAGACATTCAAAGAGCAACTAATCCCAATACTATACAAATTATTTGATATGATAAGCAAAGAAGGAGTCCTACCAAATTCCTTTTATGACACAAATATGGTACTGATTCCAAAGCCAGGGAGATCAAAAACAGAGAAAGAATACTACTGACCAATCTCCCTAATGAACATAGATGCAAAAATCTTAAATAGAATACTAGCAAAGAGACTCCAGCAAGTAATTAAGAAGATCATCCACCATGATCAGGTGGGATTTATACCAGGAATGCAAGGTTGGTTCAACATTAGGAAAACCATCCACATAATTGACCATATCAACAGTCTAACAAACAAAAATCACATGATTATCTCAATAGATGCTGAAAAAGCCTTTGACAAAATACAGCATCCATTCCTATTGAAAACACTGAAAAGTATAGGAATAGAAGGACCTTTCCTAAAAATAATAAACAGTATATACCTAAAACCATCAACAAACATCATATGCAATGGGGATAAATTAGAAGCCTTCCCAATTAGATCAGTAGTAAAACAAGGATGCCCATTATCACCTCTGTTATTCAACATAGTACTAGAAACACTAGCAGTTGCAATTAGAGAAGAAAAAGAAATTGAAGGTATCAAAATAGGCAAGGAGGAGACTAAGCTATCACTCTTTGCAGATGATATAATGGTCTACTTAAAAAATCCTAGAGAATCAACTAAAGATTGTAGAAATAATCAACAACTTTAGCAAAGTTGCAGGATACAAAATAAATGCACATAAATCATCAGCATTTCTATACATTTCCAACACACTAGAGCAGCAAGAAGTAGAAAGAGAAACACCATTTAAAATCACCCTAGACAATATAAAATACTTAGGAATCTATCTACCAAAACAAAAACAGCAATTATATGAAAACAACTACGAAACACTTTCCAAACAAATAAAACTGGATTTAAACAATTGGAAAGCCATTGATTGCTCATGGGTAGGACGAGCTAACATAATAAAAATGACAATTCTACCCATATTAATTTACCTATTTAGCGCCATACCTATGAAACTACCAAAAAACTTCTTTACTGAATTAGAAAAAACTACAACAAATTTCATTTGGAATAACAAAAGATCAAGAATATCAAGGGAAATAATGAAAAAAATGTGAAGGAAGGAGGCCTAGCAGTACCAGATATTAAACTATACTATAAAGCAGCAGTCATCAAAACAATATGGTACTGGCTCAGAGACAGAGAGGAGGATCAGTGGAATAGACTTGGGATAAATGACATCAGCAAGACAGTGTATGATAAACCCAAAGAGCCCAACTTTTGTGACATGAATCCACTATTTGACAAAAACTGCTGGGAAATTTGGAAAACAATATGGGAGAGATTAGGTCTAGATCAACATCTCACACCCTACACCAAGATAAATTCAGAATGGGTGAACGACTTGAATATAAAGAGGGAAACTATAAATAAGTCAAGTGAACACAGAATAGTATACTTGTCAGATCTCTGGGAAAGGAAAGACTTTAAAACCAAGCAAGAGTTAGAGAAAATTACAAAATGTAAATTAAATGGTTTTGATTATATTAAACTAAAAAGCTTTTGTACAAACAAAAACAATGTAGTCAAAATCAGAAGGGAAATAAC
>NW_025346990.1:0-469 GCF_016433145.1 Gracilinanus agilis | reverse complement strand
TAGGCAATTTTCAGGTAAAGAAATCAAAAGTATCAATAAGCACATGAGAAAGTGTTCCAAATCTCTAATAATTAGAGAAATGCAAATCAAAACAACTCTGAGGTATCACCTCACACCTAGCAGATTGGCTAAAATGAAAGAAGGGGAGAGTAATGAATGTTGGAGGGGATGTGGCAAAATTGGGACATTAATGCATTGCTGGTGGAGTTGTGAACTGATCCAGCCATTCTGGCTGGCAATTTGGAATCACGCTCAAAGGGCTATAAAAGAATGCCTGCCCTTTGATCCAGCCATACCATTGTTGGGTTTGTACCCCAAAGAGATCATAGATAAACAGACTTGCACGAAAATAGTTATAGCTGCGCTTTTTGTGGTGGCAACAAACTGGAAAAGGAGGGTATGTCCTTCAATTGGGGAATGGATGAACAAACTGTGGTATATGCGGGTGATGGAATACTATTGTGCTAAA
>NW_025346989.1:0-4948 GCF_016433145.1 Gracilinanus agilis | reverse complement strand
GAGAGAGAGAGAGAGAGAGAGAGAGAGAGAGAGAGAGAGAGAGAGAAAGAGAGAGAGAGAGAGAGAGGCCAGCCCTTCTCTTGGCCAATTTTTTCTCAAGGCCTTAAGCTTTGGAAGAAGGCGAGGGAAACACGACTCACATGGGAATGTTCATTGCAACCTTTAATCATGGCACTTCCCTAAAAATAGCTAAAATGCTGGGGACCCACTGTTTGTAGACACCTCTGTTCAAGGTGAAGGATTTCACAGATTGTTTCTATACAAATGTAAATCTAAGCAGAATTGTTCAACTATTTTATTATCTTAGATTATATCAATAAAGTATTTGTTGTGTGTAGTAAAAACCCTGCAGATTTAATAAAAATGAAAGACGGAAAGACAGTATCATTTCTTTGGGGTGTATCTTAGCTTGGAGGAGCAATTCAATTCCGGGGCATTTACTAGCAATACTTTCTCTGTGCTAGTAGGGGTGACTACCTGGCGCCACAATGCATAGAGTGCTAGACCTGGAGTAAGAAAGACTCATCTACCTGAGTTCACTTACTACCTGGGTGAGTCAATTCACTCTGTTTGCCTCAGTTTCCTCTTCTGTCAAATGAGCTGCAGAAGGAGATGACAAACTAATTGAATGACTCTGGACAAGTCACTTCATGCCTCAGTTTCTTCATCTGTAAAATGAGCTGGAGAAGGAAATGGCAAACTAGCTGGGTGACCGTGGGCAAGTCACTTCATCTTGTTTGCCTCAGTTTCCTCCTCTGTAAAATGAACTGCAGAAGGAAATGGAAAACTAGCTGGGTGACCCTGGGCAAGTCATTTCATCCTGTTTGCCTCAGTTTCCTCCTCTGTCAAATGAGCTGCAGAAGGAAATGGCAAATTGGTCCAGTATTTTTGCCAAGAAAACCCCAAATGGGGTCCTGAAGAGTTGGCCAAGACTGAACAATAACACCGAGTGCTAGGCATGAGGGACACAATGAGGAAGGAATTTTAATTCTATAGAGAAGGAATATATACACAGACAAGTCCATTTAAATGGCAGCTAGGTGGTACAGTGAATAGAATGCCAGGCTTGAAGTCAGGAACACTCATCCTCCAGAGTTCCAAGCTGATCTCAGACACTTCTAGCTGTGTGATGGTGGGCAAGTCATTTAACTCGCATTGCCTGGCCTTTATTGCTCTTTTGCATTGGAACCAATATATTGTATTGATTCTAAGATGGAAGATAAGGGCTTTAAAAAATGTATACAACTTGAGAGGGAGGGAAATTGGGGCACAAGAAAGATATTCTGCCATTCCTACTTGCAACATAGAGAAAGTGGACCAGGGAACATGGCAAAATGGAAATAACATTTGGAATGGGCACTGGGAGACTGATTTGAGTCTCAGCTCTGCCATTAACGAACTGGGTGGCCTCTGGAAGATCACTTAATTTTTCTATGCCTGGAAAAATCCTCATCTGCAGCGTTTCTATCTGGCCTCAGAATCACAAAGACCCAGGTTCAAATCCCACCTTTGACACATACATAGTAGCTGTGTGACCACAGACAACAGAAATAACCTTTTTTTTACTTTTATTGTCAGGCAAAACACACTTCCATATTGGTCATTATTGTAAGAATCATACATAATCAAAACCCCAAATAAATAAATAAATAGTGGTAAATAAATAAAACTATAAATACACTAATGTAAAAGACGACTCCAAGAATTCTTTCTCTGGACGTGGAGAGCATTCCCAACCATAAATCTTTCAGGATTGTCCAGATCAGTGCATTGCTGAGAGTAGCCAAGTTTTCACAGATAATCATCATCCAATATTGCTGATAAACATTTCTTAAGTACTTACTATGTGCCAGGTACAGGGGAGAATGAAAAAGGCGGAAACAACCTTTGCCTCCAAGAAGCTCACATTCTAATGTATAAGGCAACTCGAAGGCATCAAGGTAAGGTGAAGAGAAAACCGGGATTGGGTTTAAACCCCAGCTTTGCCTCCTAATGTGACTTTGGATGGTCACTTGATTTCTGGACCTCAGTTGATTCAGTCTATAGAGTAGAGTTCCACTAGATAACCTCCATAGTTCCTTCGAGTTCTAAATCTGTAATCCTGTGAAATTCCAGATAGATGGAGGGAGTTATATACAGTGATAAATCCACAGAAGGAAGATTGGGTTTGGATTTAAATCCCAGCTTTGCCTCAGTCACTTAATTTCTGGACCTCAGTTTACTCAATCTATAGGAATATTTACACAGACAAGAGGACAGCTCCAGCTTTGCCTCCTGTGTGACTTTGGGCAGTCATGTAATTTCTGNAATTTCTGTTCCTCAGTTTACTCAATCTGTAGAGTAGGGTTAGACTAGATGACCTCCTTGATCCCTTCTAGTTTTAAATTTCTCATAATCTTATGAAGTTCCAGATAGATGGAGGGAACCGAACACAGTGATAAATCCACAGAAGGAAGATTGGGTTTGGATTTAAATCCCACCTTTGCCTCAGTCACTTAATTCTGGACCTCAGTTTACTCAATCTGTAGAGCAGACTAGATGACCTCCATGGTCCCTTCTAGTTCTAAATCTGTAATTCTGTGAAATTCCACATGAATGGAAGGAGTAGGAAGTACAAAGAGATGAAACCACAGGTCTAGACCCCACCCCTACCCCAAGAAAAAACTGACCAAAAAAGCAAAAGAAAAATAGCAAATGTCTTCTTTGGTCCATTGGGACTTTCTCTTTCCATCAGAGTCGAGGCAGAGCAGACAGATCCCCATATTGTTAGCGATCACAACAGGTCAACATTTAGCTCAAAGGGATGTAGTTTAATTAAACTGTTATTGTTCAATGTTTATTATTGCCCTTGTGTTGTAGAAATCATATAAGAAAGCCAAGATCGCTGCCCTCGGGAGCCGATAACCTCGAAAGGACACGACTCCATAAAATAAGGTTTCCTTTGGGAGTGAAGGTAATTACCCCGTTTGAAATGTGGCAAAGATGCTGAGTTTGACACTTCGATTTTCAGAGCCGAGGATCTCAGAGAATTTTATTACAAGTGCTTAAGAGGACCTTACTTGGAGGATTGTGAAGGCAGACACCTTCAGAGATGTTGACTGTAGTGCCCTCTCCCCCTAGGACCAGTGGACCCATCCGGAGTGCCCCCTGCTGACCATTCATTCCGGCCTCCAGCTGGACGCTCTTAATGCCCTCCCTGCAAGACCGATTTCTTCTGTGTGGTTGTTGTCGGGAGGTGAGGGAGTATTAACATCACGAAAAAAAAATATTAATTAAATAAGCATCTCGCAAGGTACCGGGGTGATAAATGAACTCTGAGACGCCGCCTTCAGAACTCCCAACCTCAACCAAGCGACTGATTAATCTTGTCCTCCACAGGCGGAATAATTAGACAACCAGGACTCTCTTAGTCTGCAAAATGCCGAAAATGGCCAGGAAGTTTGATGGTACAGCGTGGCCTATTTAAAACAAAACTAATTCTCCTGCATCCTGGCTCCCCGGAGGGGGAAGGCGGTAAATTGTCCCTTTTTCTAGGGAGGAAGGCGATCCGTTATTTGCAGTCCAAGAGAGAGCATGGCTCTGCCGAAGATGAAGATTGATCCTTGAATAATTCTATATGGCGCAGGCCCATTTTTCTAAGTGTTTCAACAATTTCTCAGTTGTGCTGCGGCCGTACCAATAATTGGTCTGTTTGCCGTCAGCTGGATTGATTAGGTGCTGGTTAGATACGATCCCGTCACCTATTGATTATGGAATAGCTTCCATTTTACAGGCATATTGGAAATTAATTATTGAAATTAATCGTTATTCATTTTTATTGATTTAAACTCAGGGAGATGAGTCTTGCTGACTGCAGACGTGGTGCTCTAACCACTGGATCACCCAGCAGCCTCAAAGTGCTATGTAACATCTGGCTATTACTATGACTATTAGACATGGATGAGAGTCATCACAGCTAACAAAGTGCTCTATAAATGTTAGCTATGATTGTGACTATTACCCAGATTTTTGGGCCATTTATCTCATCTCCCAGGCCTTGTCTGTAAACTGAGGAATTGACTTAGATGATCTAAAATTTCCCCTGAACACACTCAGACTCAATGTAATATCCTTAAAAGTATTATTTATGTATCTATAATTACAGTTTCCTTAATAGTAAAATGAGAATAAAAACAGTACCTACCTTCCAGAATTGTTGGGAGGTTTGAATGAGATAGCATTTGTAAAGTACTTAGCAGAGTGCCTGGCACATAGTAGGTGTTTAATGGTGATTTTTTTCCCTCCCTCTCCCAATATGACAAATTGCTCTATGTACTACAATGATTGATTCTCAATTTTTTTGGTTCAAAGTACAATATTATTCTTTGCCATTAGAACAATAGAACACTAAGGAATATGAATATAGCTGCGAGTGTACACTCCATACAATGCCTAGAACTATCTGTATAATAGACAGCGTGATGGAGTTGAAGAAGACTTGGGTTCTAGTCTTGCCTCAGATATTTCCTAGCTTTGGTGACCTTGAACAAGTTAATCAATCTCTCTGAGCCTCAGTTTCCTCATCTGTAAGATAAGAATGATGATTATAATACCTGCTTCTCAGGGTGATTTATAAATTAGAACTGGAAGGGATTCAGGTGGTCATTTAGACCACTTAGTCCAACTGACTTGCCCAAGGTCACACAGAATAAAATGGCAAAGCTAAGATTGCACCCGGGGCCCTGAGTCCAAAACAAACCCTTCTTTCATTTTACCATGGGGTTCAAGAGATTCAGAAGGTACTTGGTGATGTAGGAATGGTGCTCAAGAGAGTGATTAGATATATAGATGTGGGAATCATCTGCATAGAGATGTTAATTGAACTCATGGGAGCTGTTGAGATCAACAAGCAAGATGGTTAGAGGAAGAAGAGGAGAGGAGAGGAGAGGAGAGGAGAGGAGAGGAGAGG
>NW_025346988.1:0-5701 GCF_016433145.1 Gracilinanus agilis | reverse complement strand
ACTCTTCCATAGCTTGTGAGGAGTTTTCCTTATTTGAGGAGGGTCTGTATGCTTGTTTGTTCTCCTCCTCTGTTTGCTCGTTTGTCTGGATTTTCTCTGTGTAAAAGCTGTCGAGTGTTAAAGACTTCTTTTTCTTGTTATTATTATTCTTTCTCTTCTGAACTTCCTGTGACTGAGTAGCCATCATTAGCCCAGCAGCTTCGCAGATATATCCTCGTGCTCAGTGTCTGTTCGCAGTCTATTGGTTCCTGAGGTCTGAGTTCTGGTTTTTTCCAAGGTCAAGCCCCTGGTGGGCCCCCTTACTTGATCCTCTGCAGAAGGTTCCTTTACAAGTCTCAGGGCGCTGCTTCCACAGTCGTATACCTGTCTGCACTGATTCCCCACTCAGGTTTTCAGAGCTTTAGTTCCTGGCTGTGTCTGCCTCCACCCACACCTGCGCCCAGCGTCCACTCTCTGGTCCCGCGCTCAGATTTCACGTGTGTTCTTTGGCTTAATGGGGTCCTAAATCTTGCTGCTCTCAGGAACAGGTCCTGGAGTTGCCGATGACTCGATTGGTGCCCCAAACTTCCTCTATTTCTTTTTAGCTGGGTTTGGAGCTATAGATGAGTGTGGAGGGGTTGGGGGTGGGGCGGTTGCTCAGCCCGCGATTTAGTGAGAGCCCTTTATAGCCTGGAAATGTCTTGATTCCACGTACCTTCCACGCTGTGCCCTGTTGTGGGGTTCCTCCGTTCGTCTGGACTTGTTTTTATGTCCCCTTGAGGAGTTTTGTGTGTTTTTGTCAGGAGAGGTTAAGAGCTGCTTCTTACTCTGCCACCATCTTAACCCGTAACTCCTCTCTTGATATCCCCTATCCATACTCTTTTAACAGAGTCTACAATGCCTTGGGTGCCAAAATGACCATGTTTATGGATAGAATGACAGATTTGGTTATAGAAAGCCCTAGGGAGCAGGGGCTTGCCTTCAGATGACACCCATATTCAATTTATCTGTTTTGCTTTATTTCTCTGCTTCCATTTTCCCACTTCCTTGTCATTATAGGAAAGGGATAGATCCAAATTATCAGTAATTGTTAGTGGCATAATTAACTCACGTCCTTCTAAGGCTGCTAGTTTGGCTGCAGCATCTGCTTGATCATTTCCCCTGGAGACAGGGTCAGTGCCACCTGTGTGTGCAGAGCAGTGAACAACAGCTATGGCTTCAGGGAGTTGGATGGTAGAAAGAAATTCAGTGATAAGGTCTGCATTGGCAATACACATTCCAGCTGATGTTAAGAATCCCCCTTGAAGCCATAACATGCCGACAGCATGACATATGCCAAATGCATAACGGGAGTCTGTGTAAATTGGGACCCTTTTGTTCTGTGCAATGATACAAGCTTGTTTTAAAGCTGTGAGTTCTGCACCTTGTGCACTCACATGTGAGGGTAAAGAAGCTGACCATAGAGTCTCCAATTCTGTAACTACTGCAGCTCCTGTATAGCGCACACCCTCTCTCATAGAAGAAGAACCATCTGTAAATAATATTAAATCTGGATTGTCCAAAGGGGTGTCCAGTAAATCACTAAGAGGTTTATCAACAGTGGACACCAAAGACGTACAATCATGTAAAGGTTCTTCAGAAATTGGTAAGTCAGGGAGCAAGGTCGCAGATTAAGAACTCCACAGCGTTTTAATGTGATATGTTCATTATTCAATAGGTATCCGGGTCCAGCTGGATACAACCGCAGGGTCTGTGAAACAGCCACCTAAAAGACCATAGGGGGAGAGAGGAGAGACCAAGCACGCAAGAAAGACAAAGTCAGTCTAATAGTGTCAAGGCTCGTTTATTGTGTGCAAGGGGTGAGTTTATATGCTTCTAGGGCTGGGGTAAGGAATTTTCCAATGGTTTCAGGCCGTTGGTCTTGCCATGCCTATCCCGGATGAAGTTGGATAAGTTTCTATTCCTAACATAAGTTTCGTTTCTCGGGAAACCCTTCACTAAGTTTCGTTTCTGTGGTTTTAGGTTTCGTTCCTTGGTCTCTGACAATTCCCCCTTTCTTTTCTTTTAAAGAGGCGATTCAGCCAGAACCACAGCGACGGCCCCTGTCTTAGGCTACACAGCGGGAGTTACTTGGCCATCAAGGGTCAAGGACCTGTGCTAATCCCGTCATTGGGTCACCGCCCTGCTGGTGAAACGAAGACGGTCACTGTCAGGCGAGATGTGTGGCCGTTCAGTGTCTGTTATTTCTATGCGATGGTATTGGATCATAGGGTACTTAGTGAGGGCTAAGTCAATTCTCATTTTGATAAATCCGGTCAGGCGTTGGAAAGCCCAAGGGCCAAAGGTGAGAACTAGAAGGAAGATAATAAGGGGGGCTAAGATGGTGGGGATCAGGGTAGAAAGCCAAGGGGAACCTTTTAGGAGCTTGTTAAACCATCCCTCCTGAGCCTCGGTCTCCCTTTTTCTTCGGGCAAGGCGTTCTCGTAATTTTGCCATAGATTCTCTTACAATGCCGGTATGGTCGGCGTAAAAACAACATTCTTCTTTCAGGGCTGCGCATATTCCGCCCTCTTTCAAAAAAAGGAGGTCGAGACCTCGCCTATTCTGCAGAACCACTTCTGAAAGAGACGTGAGGGAACGTTCCAAGGCCGTGACAGACTTCTCCAATGCTTCTAAGTCAGATGTCATAGCCATATGGAGAGTGGCCAGATGTTGGGCCTGTAGGAGGGCAGTGGTGCCGGTGCCAATGCCCACAGCGAGACCACCAATTCCTAGGAGGATAGCTAGAGTAACAAAGGGCTCTCTACATATTCTAGGAGACGGGGAGAGAAGTGGCAGGGCAGTGTCATCCGCCCGGTAAGAGATGCGGGGCCATAATTGAACGAGAATACAGAATTCAGAAGAGGTATCAAAAACCAGGAGGGTAATACATGGGGTGAGTCCAGTGTTGCAGGCCCAAAAAGTATTGTTTGGGGCCTCGAGAAAATGTAAGGAGGGTGAAAGAGGGAGGGTAGAACTACAGAGGTGAGAGTGGGAATGGGGGACAGCGCCAAGGCAGAGGCCGTGGCCAGAGTCTTTGGCGAGAGTAAGGCGATGGGAGGATGCGATGCAGCGGGAGGATGGCCTAGAAGTGTGTTGGGGTTCAGCGAGATAGGTAATGCCTTCATAGTAAGGGGGCTGTGGGCTGAGGCATAGCCAGCAGCTAACGGTGAGGTCTGGCTTAGAAGCGTTCAGGGTGGTGTAGGCGCCAGCGATGAGGGAAAGGAGCCTATCTGTGGTACTGGGAGTGGCTAAGGATGGCGTGGGAAGGAAGGAGGAGGAGGGGGAGGCAGGTCGAGCTGGGGGAGGAGGAGGAGGAGGTGGCTGAGGACCGGGAAGAGAGGAGCCATGCTGATCAGCAAGGGCGACATTAGGGCCGATGGGGACAATGAGGGGCTGGATCCGCAGCTGGAGGGAAAAGAGAGAAACAGGGTCGTAGCCGTATTTGTAAAGCTGCAGACCCCATGTCTGGCCATTCTCCTAGTCAGAAGCGGTTCTGCCCCTGCCCGTAAAGGAAATGCGCAGGCCATTACAAAGGCCTCTAGGGCGGGCTAAGGGGGTAGAAGGGTATTTATGTATATCATAACAAGGGCCGCAGTCCACCATCTGTCCGTTCTTAGGGCATCGGCCGGTCCCGGCCGTGGAGCGGTCCCAGGGGGAGACAGAAATAAGGTCTGAGGAGGGGGAAGCCAGTATGTTGATCCCGTGGTCTCACAACCCCAGGCAGCGCAATAGCCGTCAGAGGGGCCCCTGTAATTGTCCTGTTTGTCAAAGCCGGGGCAGATGTAAAAGGGGAGTTGCCGGGTGGCGGACCATTGTCCTGGAGATCCACAACCATACCCCGAAAAGGGCCCTTGGGGAGAGGGTTTCCAATCTTTGCCCATGATGTCGCAAAGATCCACGAAAAGGTCGGGGAACCAAGTTCTGGCTGGCCAGTCGTTTGAAGAAGTGGAGTTGGCAGTAGTGCCGGTGACGGGGTTAAAGATGACCCAGGTCTGCTGCACTGGGTGGTGTGCGCTGGAGGCTGCAGATGACAAGCAGGCGTAAAGGAGCAGAGCCAAGGCAAAAGGAGCTGTCAGGGCCATCTCCCGTGATTCCTGAAAGAAAGCAGAGAGAAGGTTCTCAGGGACAGGCCCTGGAAAGGAGGGGTTAAGGAGGAGGGCAAGGGGGAGGCAAAGAGCAGGGGGTATCGATCGTCTTAATCATTCGAGACAGGACCCAGCGGGCGTTGTTTTCAGCAGAATCAAAAACACAAGCGGAGCCTTTACCCCAAGTGAGGATGGGGTCAGGACTCTGCCAACGCCCAGTTAGGGGGTCACGCCAAAGGACTTTTGCCAGATTGGATGTGGTATGTGGATTCCAGTGGCGATCAGCAGCGGAACGCCCCTCCGCATCCAGTGTGAGGAAGTTAAGAACAAAAAGCGCATGCGCGAGGAGCAGGGTCTGATTGCCACACAATGGGTAAAGGGTTTTGTGGGACTTGAGTTTAAAAAGGTTGTTCTTAAGGGTTTGATTTGCTCGTTCAACAATGCCTTGTCCTTGTGGGTTGTAGGGGATTCCTGTAACATGCTTTATGCCTAACTGAGAACAGAATTGTTTAAAGGCCTGGCTGGTATAGCCGAGGCCATTATCTGTTTTGAGGGGGAGGGGTTTGCCCATCATGGACATAGCAAGGAACATATGCTTGATAACATGCTTGGTGGCTTCGCCGGGCTGTGCAGATGCAAAAAGAAATCTGCTATATGTGTCGATGGAAACATGGATATACTTAAGTTTAGCGAAAGAAGGGACGTGGGTGACGTCCATTTGCCATAGGTGGCTGGGGAGAAGGCTGCGGGGGTTAATCCCTAGATGGGGTTATCAAGATCTATTGAAGAAGAAGTCAAAGATATCCCAGCAGTTTACCTACTCTGGTTTAGCCCTGGCCAGGCTGAACCAGAGGGAAGCTACATTGATTCTTCATCTGCCAGCAGTTGAGATTTCATTAGTAACCATTAGAATAGGGTATCCTATACCTATACACAGTCCTTTACCCATATCCTTCTTGTTTAATATAAAGTTTAAAGTACCTTCCAAAAGCAGTTTCAAAGCTTGTTTTGAGAAGGGAGAAATCACAGTCAGAATACAAGGCGTTATCCTAGCTAAAGAGCCCAAATCAACATATCAATTGACCCCAGGTGGGTCCTGAAGGGATATACCTCTTAGACCTGAAGGATCCTGCNGGATCCTGCCTGGGCAACTGTTATAAGGGAGAAGGGTCATCTTATTTCTCTCTGTACATCAATTTACCATCTCAAATAGATCAAGATACCTCCCATAATTATAACACAGATGAATTTTGTTATTGATTTGTTTTAATTCTGTAAGACAGGCGGTGTTGTTGTTGTTGTTGTTGTTGTTGGTGGTGGTGGTTTGGTTGGTTGGTTGGTTGGTTGGTTGGTTGGTTTTGTGTGTGTGTGTGTGTGTGTGTGTGTGTGTGTGTGTGTGTGTGTGTGTGCGCGTGTGTTTTAATTTGATTTTGTCTTTGTTTTGTTTTTGGTGGTGGTTTGGTAAGTATGGTACCGAATAAGTGTTGGCAAGGATTTGATTTTAAAGAAGCAACCCACTGAGTTGCTGGATTATAGCAGCTGTTTAGGAAATTCTACATCTACCTTTCTCAACCCATTAGCTGAAGAATTCCAAC
>NW_025346987.1:764-3513 GCF_016433145.1 Gracilinanus agilis | reverse complement strand
ATATATATATTTATATCATATAACCTTCCTCATAAAGATAGTATATGCAATGGATTTTCTATACTTAAAAGCAATTCATAAGAATGAGCTATTATTACCTCATATAAATTATAACTTCTGAGTTGCCCAGCATATACTTTGAATTTCATGATTTACAGTGTTATATATATTATGATCTTTTCCTTGATCACATGGGATGAAAATAAGACATGCATGTACTCACCTCAAACAAATTTCTAAACAATAAATTCATTTAAATCATTGATATCAATAATGTTCAATGTTAAAATGATTATTTATTTAACTCCTGACATTTGATTTCCTAAGAAGTTTTCTTTTTTTTTTTTGCTTCTGAGGTGTTTGATTTCAAGAATTCCAAAATTCTAATCTCTTAGAACAGTGATGGGAAAACTATGGGCCAGATGTTCTATCCAGTTGCATGACATTATTCCTAATCTGATGAATACAATGAGTAGGATACAATACAATGAAACTTGGTTCTAGGGCCTAGGTCTTTATGAATAAGAAGGAAGGATCATGACAAGTGACAGAAGGGTGAAAGAGGACTTCCGGGTTAAGATGGCGGCAGAGTAAGAAGCAGCTCTTAACCTCTCCTGACCGAAACACACAAAACTCCTCAAGGGGACATAAAAACAAGTCCAGACGAACGGAGGAACCCCACAACAGGGCACAGCGTGGAAGGTACATGGAATCGAGACATTTCCAGGCTATAAAGGGCTCTCACTCAATCCCGGGCTGAGCAACCACCCCACCCCCACCCCCTCCACACTCATCTATAGCTCCGAACCCAGCTAAAAAGAAATAGGGCAAGTTTGGGGCACCCATCGAGTCATCAGCAGCTCCGGGACCTGTTCCTGAGAGCAGCAAGACTTAGGACCACATTAAGTCAAAAAACGCACGCGAAATCTGAGCGCGCGGGAGCAGGACGCTGGGCGCAGAGCGCAGGCTGAGCAGAGGCGTGGGTGGAGGCAGACACAACCAGGAACTAAAGCCTAAGTGGGGAACCAGTGCAGACGGGTATACGACTGTGGAAGCAGCGCCCTGAGACTTGTAAAGAAACCTCCAGCAGAGGATCAAGCAAAAGGGCCCACCAGGGGGCTTGACCTTGAAAAAACCAGAACTCAGACCTCAGGAGCCAATAGATCGCGAACAGACACTGAGCGTGAGGATAAATCTGAGAAGCTGCTGGGCTAATGATGGCTACTCAGCATCAGGAAGTTCAGAAGAGAAAGAATAATAACAAGAAAAAGAAGTCTTTAACACTCGACAGCTTTTACACAGAGAAAATCCAGACAACCGAGCAAACAGAGGAGGAGAACAAACAAGCATCCGGACCCTCCTCAAATAAGGAAAACTCCTCACAAGCTATGGAAGAGTTCAAAACTGAGATTCTGAGGAAAATGGAAGAGATCTGGCAAGAAAATAACAGTTTAAAAGGTAGAATCTTGCAATTGGAAAGTGAGGCTCAGAAATCAAATGAACTGATAAGCAAATTGAACACCAGAAATGACAAGATTGAAAAGGAAAACCAAAAGATTATAGCCGATAACCAGTCCCTAAAGGCTAGAATCGAGCAATTAGAAGCTAATGATCTCTCAAGACAACAAGAACAAATAAAACAAAGTCAAAAGACTGAAAAAATAGAAGGAAATATGAAATATCTCAATGAGAGAGTGACAGACCAAGAAAACCGGTCTAGAAGAGACAACGTGAGAATAATTGGTCTTCCAGAAAAACCAGAAATTAATAGAAACCTGGACTCCGTACTAAAAGAAATTATTCAGCAAAATTACCCTGAAGTCCTACAACAAGAGGGCAATATAGACATCGAAAGGATTCATAGAACACCCACTAGATTCGACCCAGAGAAGAAATTGGTTAGAAATATTATTGCCAAATTCAAAAGCTTTCAAGCAAAAGAAAAAATCTTACAAGAAGCCAGAAAGAGACAATTCAAATATCAAAGAGCACCAATCAGGATCACACAGGATCTGGCAGCCTCCACGCTAAAAGACCGTAAGGCTTGGAATACGATATTCAGAAAGGCAAGAGAGCTGGGCCTGCAACCACGGATCAACTACCCATCAAAATTGACTATATATTTCCAAGGGAAAGTATGGGCATTCAACAAAATTGAAGAATTCCAGGTATTTGCACAGAAAAGACCAGGGCTAATTGAAAAGTTTGATATCGAACCACAAAAATCGAGAGAAACCTGAAAAGGTAAATAAGTTACAGAGGGAAAAGAAAGAAAACTTATAATTTTTAAATTTGCCTTTTTAAGGGCCTCAGTGAGATCTAATTATCTGTATTCCTATGTAGAGAAATGTTATGTTTAATTCTCTGTAGTGAACTCTATTCACTATTATAATATTCACTATTATAGTAATCAGAAGAATAATTTACAGGGTGAGGGTGGAACACTAAATAATCTAAGATGGCGTGGGGGATGGGAAAGAGGGGGTAAATAGCAGGGGATACCAAGAGAAACTTGAGTGAATAAGAAAATAGAATATTCTATTACACACAAAGAGGGCATGGGAGGGAGAGGGGACAAATACTATTATAAGAAGGAGAGGAAGAGAGCATTAAGAGGTAATAATCAAACCTTACTCTTAGTGTAATCAACCTGGAGAGGGAAGAGTAGTTAAACTATCCATTGGGAAATAAAACTCTTATCTAACCCTTCTGAGAAAGTTAGAAGGGATAAACCAAGGGGAGCAGGGGA
>NW_025346987.1:0-689 GCF_016433145.1 Gracilinanus agilis | reverse complement strand
ACTTTTAAAAACAAAAAGTGGGGGGAAAAAGGGGGGGTAGAAAGGGAAGTCAATCAAGGGAGGGGATAAGGGACAGGGTCTTAATAGCAAACCACTGGTTTTAAAGGAAATAGCTTAAGGAGAAGGGGTAGGATTGGGGGAGGATTTGAAAATGTCAGCAAATGCACAACTGATGATTATAACTCTGAATGTGAATGGGATGAACTCGCTCATAAAATGGAAGCAAATAGCAGAGTGGATAAGAAACCAAAATCCCACCATATGTTGTCTACAAGAAACACATATGAGGCGGGTGGATATACACAAGTTTAAGGTTCAGGGTTTGAGCAAAATCTTTTGGGCGTCAAATGAGAAAAAGAAGGCAGGAGTGGCTATTATGATTTCTGACAAAGCCAAAGTAAAAATAGATATGATTAAAAAAGACAGGGAAGGTCATTACATCCTGATTAAAGGCAGTATAAACAATGAGGAAATAACACTGCTCAATATATATGCACCAAGTGGCATAGCACCCAAATTCATAAAGGAGAAACTGGCAGAGTTCAAGAAGGAAATAGATAGTAAACCATACTAGTGGGAGATCTAAATATTCCTCTGTCAGATCTAGATAAATCAAACTGAAAAATAAATAAGAAAGAGGTCAGAGAGGTGAATGAAGTCCTAGAAAAATTAGATCTAATTGATATGTG
>NW_025346986.1:648-1588 GCF_016433145.1 Gracilinanus agilis | reverse complement strand
TTGGAATACGATATTCAGAAAGGCAAGAGAGCTGGGCCTGCAACCACAGATCAACTACCCATCAAAATTGACTATATATTTCCAGGGGAAAGTATGGGCATTCAACAAAATTGAAGAATTCCAGGTATTTGCACAGAAAAGACCAGGGCTAAATGGAAAGTTTGATATTCAACCACAAAAATCGAGAGAAACATGAAAAGGTAAATAAGATACAGAGGGGAAAGAAAGAAAACTTATAATTTTTAAATTTACCTTTTTAAGGGCCTCAGTGAGATCTAATTATCTGTATTCCTATGTAGAGAAATGTTATATATAATTCTCTGTAGTGAATTCTATTCACTATTATAATATTCGTAATTTTAGTAATAAGAAGAATAATTCACAGGGTGAGGGTGGAACACTAAATAATCTAAGATGGCATGGGGGATGGGAAAGAGGAGGTGAATAGCAGGGGACACCAAGAGAAACCTGAGTGAATAAGAAAATAGAATATTCTATTTCACACAAAGAGGGCATGGGAGGGAGAGGGGACAAATACTATTATAAGAAGGAGAGGAAGAGAGCATTAAGAGGTAATAATCAAACCTTACTCTCATTGTAATCAACCCGGAGAGGGAAGAGTAGCTATACTATCCATTGGGACATAAAACTCTTATCTAACCCTTCTGAGAAAGTTAGAAGGGATAAACCAAGGGGAGCAGGGGAGTGGGGAGGTAAAAAAAGGGAGGGGTAAATGGGGAGGGAATTAATAAGGCCTTTAAAAACAAAAAGAGGGGGGAAAAATAAGGGAGGGGGTAGAAAGGGAAGTTAATCAAGGGAGGGGATAAGGGATAGGGTCTTAATAGCAAACCACTGGTTTTAAAGGAAATAGTTTAAGGAGAAGGGGTAGGAATGGGGGAGGATTTGAAAATGTCAGCAAATGCACAACTGATGATTATAA
>NW_025346986.1:0-639 GCF_016433145.1 Gracilinanus agilis | reverse complement strand
TGCACAACTGATGATTATAACTCTGAATGTGAATGGGATGAACTCGCTCATAAAACGGAAGCAAATAGCAGAGTGGATTAGAAACCAAAATCCCACCATATGTTGTCTACAAGAAACACATATGAGGCGGGTGGACATACACAAGTTTAAGGTTCAGGGTTATAGCAAAATCTTTTGGGTGTCAAATGAGAAAAAGAAGGCAGGAGTGGCTATTATGATTTCTGACAAAGCCAAAGTAAAAATAGATATGATTAAAAAAGACAGGGAAGGTCATTACATCCTGATTAAAGGCAGTATAAACAATGAGGAAATAACACTGCTCAATATGTATGCACCAAGTGGCATAGCACCCAAATTCATAAAGGAGAAACTGGCAGAGCTCAAGAAGGAAATAGATAGTAAAACCATATTGTGGGAGATCTAAATATTCCTCTGTCAGATCTAGATTAATCAAACTGAAAAATAAATAAGAAAGAGGTAAGAGAGGTGAATGAAGTCCTAGAAAAATTAGATCTAATTGATATGTGGAGAAAAATAAATAGGGACAAAAAGGAATACACCTTTTTCTCAGCTGCACATGGCACATTCACAAAGATTGACCATGTTATAGGGCATAGAATCATTGCAAACAAATGCAAA
>NW_025346985.1:0-2087 GCF_016433145.1 Gracilinanus agilis | reverse complement strand
ATATATATATATATATTTCCCATCAATCATTAGGGTAAAACTTTAAAAAGATATTTGATTTCCTTTTCCTATACGCTCCTTTAGGGAAAAGATAGTTCTCTTGTAACTCCCTCAACGTTGACTGCTATACCTGGAACACAGTAGGTACTTATTAGATGACTGACGGTTAAATGAACATAATTTGATCCCTACTGAATCAAAACTTGACTCCAAAGGCAGACTCTTTCTGCCTTTGACAATAGCCTCATTTGTAATAAGAATGACACTCCTTCATTTCAGAGATGCTGAGGAAATGGTGAAATGTGTCATGGATTAATGCTCACAAATAAATATTGAGTATTGAATCACAAGTTCTAGAACACTGAAAAAATATCTGAATAAATTGCAAAACTGAGTCATGTACTTACTGCTGTGTTTTAAGTGAGTCCCTTGTAAAATGTTACCATCCCTTCCCAAATTCTGTTACATCAGCTATTACTGAAGAACAAAGAACAAAGACTATGTCACTGATATCTAAGAATTTGTCATATAGTTTATGCTTTAACATACAGCGAAGGGAAAAGAACATTGAATTTGAAAAGCTAAATGCTAGCTCTTCATTATGTGTGTGAACTTGGGCACTTAATGATCTATCAGAAAGAATCCTACAATGAGCAAGGTGCTGTGGATGAAAATGAAGGGAGAAAAAAAGAACCAGTGCCTGCCCTCAAAGAGCATTCATTTTCTTCCTTTGTAAAATAATGATAATATTTATCTGTCCCATGTCAACCTGCAATAAAGAAATAGCATTATATAATGGAATAAATATGGAATTTGGGGTGGGGATGGAGGGGAAAAAGGCTAACATTTAAAACCTGGATCCGGTATTTGAAGCTTTGTGACTCTGAGTCATGCATTTAATCCAAATAGGTCTCATTTTCCTTATCTGTAAAATAAGGTTGGACTAGATCATCTCTAAGATCCCTCACAATTCTAAGTCCTCTAAAACTAAAGCGACTTGTCTCCACCAAAGCCAATATCATGCTTCAGATAGCAGAGCTAAAAGCAAATTAGGAAAGACACAAGGTTTAGAGAATGCTTTTGAAGTCAGACAACTCTGCAAGGAAAGCAAGGTAGCTAAAACTATGAATGTGGCAAAGCAGCAACTACTGTCAGCAGTCCTGAAGAGGAAACCAGCTTCTTTTCCCACTGGGGTTGTCTATAGTTAGGGACAGTGATCGTAGTTAGTTAATATTAGCAGCAATAATATAATATTTCACTGCCTTAATTGTTATAACTTGATAGAAAAGGACCTTTTAGTCTTGGAAAAGCAATGGAAGAAGAGATAGCTGAGACGTCATCCCTGGAGAGCCATGTAGATATGGGTTTTGTATTTACCTGGATATCTTTCTTTGAATGGAGGTTAATGTTTTCCCCTGACTATTGAGTATATTCGCAGGAGAATATTGTCTGTTACATTGTGCAATGAGCTCTGCAAGGTTTGGTCCACAGAGTCCACCAAAAGATTTGTCTAATGATCACCTTCTACTGTGAGATCAGCGATAGCTACATCATGGACATTCTCTTCTCTTGGGCAGTCCAAGGGTTGGTTCATGGGTCACTGGAAGTCAGAGCTTCTGGGTCTCTGAAACCTTGCTACTATGGGTATTTGTAGAATTAACATTGTCAAGAAGCTGCCATTTTCTAAATTTTGAGTAAGTTTATAAAAATTTATGAATATATAGTTTAAAAAAAAGATGTGCTTGTATATATGTGTATTTAGGCTGAGTCTTATTGGGAAGTTTTGGGTGTTGTTGGGGAGAGAAGAAATACATGGCTTAAAACAGTCATATATTAAACAATGCTTCCTTTATATGGAGTTAACCATCCTTGTATCTTAATAATCATCATTATTGCTTAGGTTTTAAGAACACTTTCTAAAATGCTTTTGCACAATAATTCTGGAACCTGGGAAGTGCCAGCATTATTGTATCTATTTTATAGATGATTAAACAAACCCATCAAAATAACTTTCCCGGGGGAACACAGCTAGAAAGTATAATAAAAGAAAAGGAAGGAAGGAAGGAAGGAAGGAAGGAAGGAAGGAA
>NW_025346984.1:0-3251 GCF_016433145.1 Gracilinanus agilis | reverse complement strand
GGAAGGAAGGAAGGAAGGAAGGAAGGAAGGAAGGAAGGAAGAAGCCAAGCAAGATGAAGTAACTTATCCAAGGTTACTCTGGTGGTGTTCAGTTAAAACTGATGTCTCCTGAATCCCAGTCTAGCGCTCTTCCCTAGCGTATTCAACACTCTCATTTTTGTCATGAGAAAACCAAGACTGAGAAGTTTAGTGACTTCTGTAAGGTCACACAGATAAGAAGTAGCAGAGCTGTTTCAAACAAAGGACTTCAGACTCTAAATCTAGAGTTGTTTTTACTATCATGCTTGACTTAATTTTAAATTTTAACTTATTGATATATTTTGTTTTTATATCACCCCATTTCTGAATATTACTATCCCAATTCTTTTACTCAACAAATCATCACTTTTTAAAATTTTATATTTCAGTTACAAAGCATTTATTTTTTTCTCTCCCCACACTATGTAAAAGAAAAAAAATCTTTGTAACAAATATCTGTAGACGAGCAAAACAAATTCCCAGTTTGACAAACTAACCCACAAATTGACTGTGCCCTGACAATAAATGCAGCATATCACATCTATAGTCCCTCACCTCTACAAAGAAGAGTGGGAGTATATTTCCTCAACTTTTCTCTGAGAACAAGTTTGATGCTCAGCATTGGATTCTTGTTATTTTTTCTTTTTACATGGTTATAGTCATCATATATAATTTTCCTGATTTTACTTACTTCACTCTGCATCAGTTCATGTAAGTACTCTATGCTTCACATTCATTTTTTCTTATAGAGTAGTAATATTATATTACTTTCACATACCACTTTTTGTTTATTCTTTTTTCTTTGATGGTTACCTACTTTGTTTCCAATTCTTTGCTATTACAAAAAGACCACAATTGAGTTCTGACTCTCTAATAATCTTGTGTGGTCTTGGAACTCCCTCCTGGTCATCCCAAGCGTATCACTATTCTCTGATTCCCTATTCTTCCCTCTATTCTAGATCAAAGAAGTATCATCAGAATCATTAGGGAAATGTTCTTTTTCAACCTATTGCCTTAAAAAAGACTAGTCTTCATAGGCGGCTGTTCCATTGTTATCCACTAATACTTAAAATTTTTAAAAGGAAATCTTTGTTCAGATAATAATAGCTTATTTTCCTTGTTTTAAAAATATATTTTTATTGATTTCATTAAATATTTCCCAATTACATAAGCACATTTTAATATTAGTTTAAAAAATTTTTGAATTCCTATTCTCAAAGGGCTCTAAAACTGTTCATAACCTTTGAATACTGCTACTAGGTCTGTATCCCAAAAAGATTTTCTAAAGGGAAAAGGGCCTATACTTATTGCAGCTTTTTGTGGTAGCAAAGAATTTTAAATTTAGAGGTTGTCTATCATTTGGGGAATGGCTAAACAAGTCAAGGTATATTATTATGTTATAAGAAATGACAAGCGGGATGATTTTGGAAAAAAAACATGGAAAGACTTACATGAACTGATACAAAGTGAAGTGAATAGAACCAGAACATTGTTAACAGCAATACTTATTAATGTAAAGACTGTGAATGACTTAGTTAGCTCAGCAATATGGTGATCTAAGACAATCCAAGACTCATGATGAAAAATGCCATCAGAAAAGAACTGATGGAGTATGAATGAAGACTAAAACATACCGTATTTCACTTTCTTTCATCTTCTTTTTTCTTTTTTGTTTGAGATCTCTTCCACAAAATGCTTATTTTGGAAAAATGTTTTATGTGATTGCACATATAGAATCTATATCACAGCAGGCAGCTAGCTGGCTCAGTAGATTGAGAGTTAGGCCTAGAGACAGGAGGACCTGGTTTAAATCTAGCCTCAGACTCTTCCTAGCTGTGTGATCCTGAACAAGTCACTTAACCCCCATTGCCTAGTCCTGACCTCTCTTCTACCTCAGAACTATACTTAGTGTTGATTCTAAGGCGGAAGGTAAGGGTTAAAAAAACCAAACACACAAAACAACCCTAAATGTGAGCCTAATGTAAATTCCTTCTCTATCCTCTCAGTTGATTTTTAAAAATGTATTAATATACCTGTGAAATAGAACTTGGATTTCAGAGCTTAAAGATCATCTAATTATCAATTTAGCAACAAACCTTTTCCTTGTGGACTTGTGGAGTCCAGGGTGCTGAATGGAGAATAATGATGAGACCCAGACCAGGATGCCCCAGCCCAAACTGCGAGGGAAAGAGGTATCTCCTGCAGGACTTGGGGCATGGTGACATTCTCTGTGCTAATCTACAATCCAGAAAAACCTCCCCCCCAGTAGCCCAGAGTCTGTGAGCAGGTGCCCTCCTCATCTTCACTGCACACCTCCCCCTCTGCAATTCACTGACTCACATTATATGTAATCATAGCCATAATGGAGGTTCAATTTGAGTCCTCAGCCCCAATTTCTTCCCCATTATCCACAGCGCTGTAATTTTCTCTGAAATAAACAATTTTCCTGCCCTTCCCTGCATTGATCAGACCAGGAAAACCAAAGAGAAGCTTTTACTTGGGGCTTGTGTGATTATGTCTGGTAATGAAGAGGAAACCTTGGGCTTTTACCCAGAGCATTAGATGGCAATCCTTCTTTGTTCCCCCTCAGACACAGTTGGGAAGAATGATTACTGTCATTTGAGGGTGGGCCCCTCTTCCCCCAGCAGCATCCCTGTTGGCAGGCTCCAGTTCCCTCTCCACGGAGGGGGCCTTCACCCCGCACATGCTCAGTCAGGTGCTTCTTCTCCTTCCCGAGAAGCCACTGGCCAGCTGGGGGGNAGGCTCCAGTTCCCTCTCCACGGAGGGGGCCTTCACCCCGCACATGCTCAGTCAGGTGCTTCTTCTCCTTCCCGAGAAGCCACTGGCCAGCTGGGGGGTGGGGGGGGGTTGTGAGAGGAGGAGGGGGGTGGGGAGCTGTCATTATCCTGCAGCTGCTTTTGATTACTCCTAGCCGCTCTTTTGTTCTTTCTGATATCTTCTGGAGGAGCCACTTTCCTCTCCGTTACAGCCAGAGCAGCAGTTGATGTAAATCATTCCTGATTAGGTAGTTTCCTCTGCCTCCCTTCTAATCTTCACCAAGGTGATAGCTTGGGGGGTTTCTGATGGGCATGAGAGCCCTGCAGAGCTGTGACAGGCAGAATCTTGAACTTCCTTCAAAGTGTGGCTCAGATGCCAACTCCCGTATGAATGATTTTTCTGGATCCCTCTCTAGATATTAGCATTCACTTTCTCTCTTGCTCCCTTTTCTCCCT
>NW_025346983.1:656-2162 GCF_016433145.1 Gracilinanus agilis | reverse complement strand
AAGAGTTCAAAACTGAGATTTTGAGGAAAATGGAAGAGATCTGGCAAGAAAATAACAGTTTAAAAGGTAGAATCTTGCAACTGGAAAGTGAGGCTCAGAAACCAAATGAACTGATAAGCAAATTGAACACCAGAAATGACCAGATTGAAAAGGAATACCAGAAGATTATGGCCGAAAACCAGAAGATTATGGCCGAAAACCAGAAGATTATAGCCGAAAATCAAAAGATCATAGCCGAAAACCGAAAGATTATAGCCGAAAATCAATCCCTAAAGGCTAGAATTGAGCAAGTAGAAGCTAATGATCTCTCAAGACAACAAGAACAAATAAAACAAAGTCAAAAGACTGAAAAAATAGAAGGAAACATGAAATATCTCAATGAGAGAGTGACAGACCAAGAAAACTGGTCTAGAAGAGACAATTTGAGAATAATTGGTCTTCCAGAAAAACCAGAAATTAATAGAAACCTGGACTCCATACTAACAGAAATAATTCAGCAAAATTGCCCTGAAGTCCTACAACAAGAGGGCAATATAGACATTGAAAGGATTCATAGAACACCTGCGACATTCGATCAAGAAAAGAAAACACCCAGAAATATAATTGCCAAATTCAAGAGTTTCCAAGCAAAAGAAAAAATCTTACAAAAAGCCAGAAAGAAACAATTCAAATATCAAGGAGCACCAATCAGGATCACACAGGATCTGGCAGGCTCCACGCTAAAAGATCGCAAGGCTTGGAATATGATATTCAGAAAGGCAAGAGAGCTGGGCCTGCAACCACGGATCAACTCCCATCAAAATTGACTATATATTTCCAAGGGAAAGTATGGGCATTCAACAAAATTGAAGAATTCCAGGTATTTGCACAGAAAAGACCAGGGCTAAATGGAAAGTTTGATATCCAACCACAAAAATCGAGAGAAACATGAAAAGGTAAATAAGAGAGGGGAAAGAAAGAAAACTTATAATTTTTAAATTTGCCTTTTTAAGGGCCTCAGTAAGATCTAATTATCTGTATTCCTATGTAGAGAAATGTTATGTATAATTCTCTGTAGTGAACTTTATTCACTATTATAATATTCACTATTATAGTAATCAGAAGAATAATTCACAGGGTGAGGGTGGAACACTAAATAATCTAAGATGACATGGGGGATGGGAAAGAGGGGGTGAATAGTAGGGGACACCAAGAGAAACTTGAGTGAATAAGAAAATAGGATATTCTATTTCACACAAAGAGGGCATGGGAGGGAGAGGGGACAAATACTATTATAAGAAGGAGAGGAAGAGAGCATTAAGAGGTAATAATCAAACCTTACTCTTAGTGTAATCAACCCGGGGAGGGAAGAGTAGCTATACTATCCATTGGGACATAAAACTCTTATCTAACCCTTCTGAGAAAGTTAGAAAGGATAAACCAAGGGGAGCAGGGGAGTGGGGAGGTCAAAAAAAAGGGAGGGGAGAAGAGGGAGGGAATTCATAAGGCCTTTAAAAACAAAAAGAG
>NW_025346983.1:0-587 GCF_016433145.1 Gracilinanus agilis | reverse complement strand
GGTAGAAAGGGAAGTTAATCAAGGGAGGGGATAAGGGACAGCGGCTCAATAGCAAACCAGTGATTTAAAAGGAAAAAGTATAAGGAAAAAGGGGGTAGGAAGAGGGAAGGATTCGAAAATGTCAGCAAATGCCCAACTGATGATTATAACTCTGAATGTGAATGGGATGAACTCGCTCATAAAACGGAAGCAAATAGCAGAGTGGATTAGAAACCAAAATCCCACCATATGTTGTCTACAAGAAACACATATGAGGTGGGTAGACATACACAAGTTTAAGGTTCAGGGTTTGAGCAAAATCTTTTGGGCCTCAAATGAGAAAAAGAAGGCAGGAGTGGCAATCATGATTTCTGACAAAGCCAAAGTAAAAATAGATATGATTAAAAAAGACAGGGAAGGTCATTACATCCTGATTAAAGGCAGTATAAACAATGAGGAAATAACACTGCTCAATATGTATGCACCAAGTGGCAGAGCACCCAAATTCATAAAGGAGAAACTGGCAGAGCTCAAGAAGGAAATAGATAGTAAAACCATACTAGTGGGAGATCTAAATATTCCTCTGTCAGATCTAGATAAATCAAACC
>NW_025346982.1:598-1108 GCF_016433145.1 Gracilinanus agilis | reverse complement strand
AAGGCCTGATGAATTCCCTCCCCCTTCTTCTCCCCTCCCTTTTTTTGTCCCCACTCTCCTGCTCCCCTTGGTTTATCCCTTCTAACTTTCTCAGAAGGGTTAGATAAGAGTTTTATGTCCCAATGGATAGTATAGCCACTCTTCCCTCTCTGGGTTGATTACACTGAGAGTTAGGCTTGATTATTACCTCTTAATGCTCTCTTCCTCTCCTTCTTACAATAGTATTTGTCCCCTTTCCCTCCCATGCCCTCTTTGTATGTAATAGAATATCTTATTTTTCTTATTGACTCAGGTTTCTCTTGGTGTCCCCTGCTATTCAACCCCTCTTTCCCATCCCCCATGTCATCTTAGATTATTTAGTGTTCCACCCTCACCCTGTGAATTATTCTTCTGATTACTATAATAGTGAATAGAGTTCACTACAGAGAATTATACATAACATTTCTCTACATAGGAATGCAGATAATTAGATCTCACTGAGGCCCTTAAAAAGGCAAATTTAAAAATTAT
>NW_025346982.1:0-507 GCF_016433145.1 Gracilinanus agilis | reverse complement strand
TTTCCCCTCTGTATCTTATTTACCTTTTCATGTTTCTCTCAATTTTTGTGGTTGGATATCAAACTTTCCATTTAGCCCTGGTCTTTTCTGTGCAAATACCTGGAATTCTTCAATTTTTTTGAATGCCCATACTTTCCCCTGGAAATATATAGTCAATTTTGATGGGTAGTTGTTCCGTGGTTGCAGGCCCAGCTCTCTTGCCTTTCTGAATATAGTATTCCAAGCCTTGTGATCTTTTAGCATGGAGGCTGCCAGATCCTGTGTGATCCTGATTGGTGCTCCTTGTTTTTTGAATTGTCTCTTTCTGCCTTCTTGTAAGATTTTTTCTTTTGCTTGAAAACTCTTGAATTTGGTGATTATATTTCTGGGTGTTTTCTTATCTGGATCGAATGTCGGGGGTGTTCTATGGATCCTTTCAATGTCTATATTTCCCTCTTGTAGGACTTCAGGGCAATTTTGCTGAATAATTTCTTTTAGTATGGAGTCCAGGTTTCTATTAATTTCTGG
>NW_025346981.1:385-1040 GCF_016433145.1 Gracilinanus agilis | reverse complement strand
GATCTAGTATTGGGATGCCCATTAACAATTATGTGCCCACATGAAGTGGAAGCATTACTGCTAAGACATAGAACACAGGCATTTTCTGATCAGAGAATTACAAGGTATGAAATAACCTTGCTAAATAATGAAAATATTACTTTAAAACGTTGTACAACCCTTAACCCAGCCACCTTACTTCCAGATTTACCAGTTTCAGAAGAACCTTTACATAATTGTGAAACACTAGTGTCCATGGCTGAAAAGCCACGAGACGATCTCCTGGACACTCCTTTAGAGAATCCTGATCTAGTTTTATTTACTGATGGCTCTTCATTTATGAGGGATGGCATACGCTACACTGGAGCTGCTGTAGTTACAGAATTTAACACTGTATGGTCAGCTTCACTGCCCTCAAATCTAAGTGCTCAAGCCGCAGAACTCATGGCTCTAAAACATGCATGTATAATTGCCAAAGATAAAAAGGCTACAATTTATACGGATTCTCGATATGCATTTGGAATATGTCATGCAGTGGGTATGTTATGGCTCCAGAGAGGATTTTTAACCTCAGCTGGAAAATCTATAGCTAATGCAAAAATTATTAATGAAGTTCTTTCTGCTCTCCAGCTACCAAAAGCCCTAGCTGTAGTTCACTGCTCTGCTCATACAGGTG
>NW_025346981.1:0-300 GCF_016433145.1 Gracilinanus agilis | reverse complement strand
TAGCAGCAATAGAAGGGCCTGAACTAATTTTAACATTAACAACCACTGATGACTTAAATTTATCACTTTCCTATGATGAGAAGGAAATAACAAAATGGAAGCAGAAATTTAAAGCCAAATAGATAAATGGAGTATGGGTGTCCTCTGAAGGAAAACCCCTGCTCCCTAGACACTTTTATCGCCAAATTTGCCAATCTATTCATAAAAATGGTCATTTTGGTACCCAGGGCATCGTGGACTCTGTTAAGAGAGTATGGATAGCTCCTGGCATAACCACTATAGCCTCTAAAGTGTGTGCAG
>NW_025346980.1:520-8586 GCF_016433145.1 Gracilinanus agilis | reverse complement strand
CGCCTGCGTGCAAGCGTGCGCGCGCAGCGTCCGTCACCGCCCACCACCCAGCCAGTTCTTTCCCTCTCCCCTCTACTTCGCTCTGGAGACCCGGTCAGCCCAGGCCCCACCCCTTCAGCTGCGTCCTGCCCCGCCCCCATTCAATGAACATTTATTAGGCGCCTCCTGCGTGCCAGTCTTTGGAGATACCAAGACTGGCCCTGACCTCTTGGCGCTTACATCCTGACGGAAGAATTGAACCTACAGGGCATCCCTAACCACGATTCAACTTGAAGCTTTACTGAGACTATGGAGACACCTTATCTGTACTTCCTAAATTGGGGTTGTCCTCCAAAATGGCATCGTGATGTCTGAGTCAATGGATGCTGTCCAACTGTGGCTGATAACGGTGGCTCCATCAGCTGAGTAGTTGAAATGTTCCTTAGGTCTTTGGCCTATAACAAGCCTGGGGGGCAGGGGAGCGTGGTGGCAGCTAAGTGGCT
This sequence comes from Gracilinanus agilis, assembly GCF_016433145.1. Taxonomy (NCBI): domain Eukaryota; kingdom Metazoa; phylum Chordata; class Mammalia; order Didelphimorphia; family Didelphidae; genus Gracilinanus; species Gracilinanus agilis. Next base: position 8,104 of record NW_025346980.1, on the reverse strand, counting down.
CAATGGATAGAGAGCCAGGCCCAAAGATGGGAGGTCCTGGGTTCGAATAAGACCTCAGACATTTCCGAGCCATGTGACCCTTGGTAAGTAACTTAACCCCCAATGCCTAACCCTTAGCATTCTTCTGCTTTGGAACCAATATACAGTATTGATTCTAAGACAGAAGGCAAGAGTTTAAAAAAAAAAAAAAGATTTCAGAGCATCATAAAAGCAATTTGGGCAGAAACTGGATTTCATTTGCCTTTTTGCTAAGCCAAGAAGCCTGCATCTCTCTAAGCATCCTTTGCACTTTACTTTTGATGGCAGGAAGCACTGCCTTCTTGGAGACAGACAAACCATCCTGCTGGATAGATATCCAGTGGAGTTCTCAGTTTTTCATTTAGTGGCTTCTGAATTTCCTTCATAAGTAAATACAAATGAATTGGGGGGAGGGGCAGGGAACCAGGAAATGCTTCCTGTAGAAGGTAACACCAGAGCTGCCAGGCCTGGAGGTCTACCTATGCCTTGGAGACAGATGTACACCACCACAGATAGATGGAATGTTTGTATCTAAGGGATAGATCAGGCCATGGCCAAAAGGACAAGACCCCAAGATCCTGTCTTTTGCCTCTTTTTGAATCCCTAGCACTTAGCACAGTGCCTCATGAATAGTGGGTGCTAACATATGTATGATGAATTATTAAATTGAATCCATATCCCACTCAAATCTGCCCAGCCCCAGCAAGATCTACCCCTCTCTCCCTCCCCAAGGATATTGTTCTGGTTATCTGGAAAATAAGGATAATTCCATGATATTATGGTGGTATCACACCCACACCAAGTTCATAAAACCAACAATCCTTTTCCTTACAGAGATCTAATTTAACTCATCAAACATTTATCAAGCCCATGCTATATACATGATTGTTCGAGTCCTAGAGACAGAAAAACAAAACAAATAGACCTGGCCTTTGAGGAGCTTCCATGCCATTGAGAGAAGACTGAATGAACAAAAGTAATTAAATGAAAAATATATTTTGTACAAAATAACTTTAAGAAGGAGTAAGAGCAAATAATGGGAGTATCAGGAATCCTAAGTTTCATGAAGGAAATAGCACCTGGGATTTGAAGGAAGCTAAGCATTCTATATATTAGAGGTAAGTAAAGAGTAGATTGCAGACAAGAATTATTTGTGCAAAGGCAAATAAGAACCAGATGTATGTGGGCAACAGCTAATAGATTAGTTTAAATGAAATAGAGAGTGTGTGTAGCTTATAATAGGAAATAAGACAAGAAGAACAAGTGGGAGTCAGGTTGTGGAACATTTTTAAATGCCAAACTGAGGAGATTATATATCTGTAAACACTTGGAGATGCTCCGAATTCCATGGTTCCCCAAGACATGAATACTGCAAGTTCAAAGTGCTTGTAGGGTCTGTATCACCCAAACCAAAACTCACAAATTCCTATCGATGTGTTCACCTTTTTAAATCAGCCAAAGAACATAGTTCAAAGAACAAGCATTTCATGTAATAACATAGTTTTTAAAAAAAAGGCAAACATTTCTCCATAAACCTGGAACACACATGCATACCATCCATAAGAGAAATGGTCATAGGTAGAGAAAGTTCATAGACACAGATGTAGGGAATATAGTCAGGGTACATTCACAGCACCTATGATAAGAGGAAATATTTCCTCTGTTTTTGTTTTGTTTTGTTTTTTCCTATAAAAAGTCATCTGTATACTTGTGTAGAGAGGTTTGTTATCCAGGGAAAAAATCCTTATAGCAGACACCAAGCTCTTTTGAACTCAGGCAGAATTATTTCTAGCTATCATGTGTTCTTAAACTTAAGTTTATTTTAAAAATCTGTCCACTGATCTTTGAGACATATAAAAATATGTCTCAAAGATCATATCCTGTGGCTTCCTGTTTAATTAATTCAATCATACCTACCCATCATCTGAGTCATTCATCTTTTGGTTTTGAAGAGGACTAATGGCATCATGGGATGATGTCTTGACTTGTTCATGAATTGTATTTAAATGAGGCAGAATTGCACAAAGTCATAAGCCTCACTCTTGCAGAGTCCTCGAAGTCCAGTGGCAAGACTAAAGTCAGGTCAACAGGAGATGATGGCAGTGGATGACCTTGGCTTCTTTGATGTTTGACCAAGCTTGACACTTCACAGTGCCTGCTTCATCAGCATTCATGGCCTTTGGAATGAATTGTTCTCATCTGCCCATTAAACCAGGAGAAGCAGACAGCTCCTTGAGTCGACTGGTTTGAGGCCTGTCAGTTATCCTCAACCTGGGTTAGCCCATCTGCAGAAGTGGTTTTACTGGAGTGTGGCCACTGTGCACACTACAGCTTCTTGGGGCTACACGTGAGAGAGCTGAGTGATAGGTAGACACCAAAGGTAGATGAGCTCTCATATCAAAGGCATTCATTTTTCCTGAGCACCTCATACACATCATCTGAGTGGAGAATAATTTTGCAGCAAACTGCCAAGGCTTCTTGAAATTCTTGGGTTACCCAGTTTCTAAATGCCAAAACTCTTTTTTCACTCCTATACAAAAAAAAAATTAAATAAAATTAAAAAGAGGCAGAAGAAAAAGTGGGGAACAAACGTAAGCCTATCACACAGCTCCTATCTGTGGCTCCAAGAAACTATCGCATGCACAACTGCCATTTCTTGGTGAAATTATTTCTGCAGAGAGATTGAACCAGGTTAGGTGAATACTGGACTTGACGTTAGTAGGCCAGAATTCTGATTGTGGTACTGCCACTAGAGTATCTGTGTGATCTTGGGTAAGTCACTTAAACTGCCTTTAATTCAATTCCTTTTCTGTTAAATAAGGAGGTTAGACTAGATGACTTTTAAGGCCTCTTTGATGAAACTGGAAGAGTTTACATTAAAGACTAGCCCTTATCTGCTAAGACAAACACAGGAATTATACAAACACAACTACGAAACCCTTTCCACACAATTAAAACTAGATCTAAACAATTGGAAAAACATTGAGTGCTCATGGGTAGGACGAGCTAGCATAATAAAAATGACCATCATACCCCAATTAATTTACCTATTTAGTGCTATACCTATCAAACTACCAAAAAACTTTTTTACTGAATTAGAAAAAACTATAACAAAGTTCATTTGGAAGAACAAAAGACCAAGAATATCAGGGGAAATAATGAAAAAAAAATATGATGGAAGTTGGCCTAGCAGTACCAGATCTTAAACTGTACTATGCAGCAGTAGTCATCAAAACAATATGGTACTGGCAAAGAGACAGAAGGGAGGCTCAGTGGAATAAACTAGGGATAAATGATGTCAGCAAGACAGTCTTTGATAAACCCAAAGAACCCAGCTTTGGGGACAAAAACCCACTATTTGACAAAAACTGCTGGGAAAATTGGAAAACAGAATAGGAGAGATTGGGCCTAGATCAACATCTCACACCCTATACCAAGATAAACTCAGAATGGGTGAATGACTTGAATATAAAGAAACTATAGGTAAACTGAGTGAGCACAGGATAGTAGAATTGTCAGATCTATGGGAAGGGAAAAATTTTAAAACCAAGCAAAAGTTAGAAAAAAATCACAAAATGTTAAATAAATAATTTTGACTACATTAAACTAAAAAGGTTTTGTACAGACAAAACCAATGCTACCAGAATTAGAAGGGAAGCAACAAATTGGGAAAAAATATAACAAAAAACTCAGACAAAGGTCTAATTACTCAAATATACAAGAAGCTAAATCAATTGTACAAAAAATCAAGCCATCCCCCAATCAATAAATGGGCAAGGGACATGACTAGGCAATTTTTAGATAAAGAAATCAAAAGTATCAATAAGCACACGAGAAAGTGTTCTAAATCTAATAATTAGAGAAATGCAAATTGAAACAACTCTGAGGTATCACCTCACACCTAGCAGATTGGCTAAAATGTCAAGGGAGAGTAATGAATGTTGGATGGGATGTGGCAAAATTAGGACTTTAATGCATTGCTGGTGGAGTTGTGAACTGATCCAACCATTCTGGATGGCAATTTAGAACTATGGTCAAAGGGCTTTAAAAGACTATCTGCCTTTTAATCTAGCCATACCACTGCTTGGATTATACCCCAAAGAGATAAGGAAAAAGACTTGTACAAAAATATTTATAGCTGAGTTCTTTGTGGTGGCAAAAAATTGGAAAATGAGGTTCCAGGTTAAGATGGTGGCAGAGTAAGAAGCAGCTCTTAACCTCTCCTGACCGAAACACACAAAACTCTTCAAGGGGACATAAAAACAAGCCCAGACAAACGGAGGAACCCCACAACAGAGCACAGCGTGGAAGGTACATGGAATCGGGACATTTCCATGCTATAAAGGGGTGAAACAGCTCTCACTAAATCGCAGGCTGAGCAACCACCCCACCCCCACCCCCTCTACAAACCACCTATAGCGCCGAAGCCAACTAAAAAGAAATAGAGCAAGTTTGGGGCACCCATCAAGTCATTGGCAGCTCCGGGGCCTGTTCCTGAGAGCAGCAAGATTTAGGACCCCAAAAAGCTAAAGAACGCAACCAAAATCTGAGCGCGGGAGCACGACGCAGATCGCGAGCGCAGGACGCAGATCGCGAGCACAGGACACAGAGCGCGAGTGCAGGGTGCAGGCGCGGTTGGAGGCGCGGGTGGAGGTAGACACAGCCACCAGCTAAAGCTCTGAAACCCTGAGTGGGGAACCAGTGCAGTCGGGTATACGACTGTGGAAGCAGCGCCCTGAGACTTGTAAAGAAACCTCCGGCAGAGGATCAAGCAAAGGGGTCCACCAGGGGGCTTGACCTTGGAAAAAACCAGAACTCAGACCTCAGGAGCCAAAAGACTGCGGACAGACCCTGAGCTCGAGGATAAACCTGAGAAGCTGCTGGGCTAACGATGGCTACCCAGTCTCAGGAAGCTCAGAAGAGAAAGATTAACAACAAGAAAAAGAAGTCTTTAACACTCGACAACTTTTACACAGAGAAAATCCAGACATCCGAGCAAACAGAGGAGGAGAACAAACAAGCATCTGGACCCTCCTCAAATAAGGAAAACTCCTCACAAGCTATGGAAGAGTTCAAAACTGAGATTTTGAGGAAAATGGAAGAGATCTGGCAAGAAAATAACAGTTTAAAAGGTAGAATCTTGCAATTGGAAAGTGAGGCTCAGAAACCAAATGAACTGATAAGCAAATTGAACACCAGAAATGACCAGATTGAAAAGGAATACCAGAAGATTATAGCCGAAAACCAATCCCTAAAGGCTAGAATTGAGCAATTAGAAGCTAATGATCTCTCAAGACAACAAGAACAAATAAAACAAATTCAAAAGACTGAAAAAAATAGAAGGAAACATGAAATATCTCAATGAGAAAGTGACAGACCAAGAAAACCAGTCTAGAAGAGACAACTTGAGAATCATTGGTCTTCCAGAAAAACCAGAAATTAATAGAAACCTGGACTCCATACTAACAGAAATTATTCAGCAAAATTGCCCTGAAGTCCTACAACAAGAGGGCAATATAGACATTGAAAGGATCCATAGAACACCCGCAACATTCGATCCAGATAAGAAAACACCCAGGAATATAATTGCCAAATTCAAGAGTTTCCAAGCAAAAGAAAAAATCTTACAAGAAGCCAGAAAGAGACAATTCAAATATCAAGGAGCACCAATCAGGATCACACAGGATCTGGCAGCCTCCACGCTAAAAGATCGCAAGGCTTGGAATACGATATTCAGAAAGGCAAGAGAGCTGGGCCTGCAACCACGGATCAACTACCCATCAAAATTGACTATATATTTCCAGGGGAAAGTATGAGCATTCAACAAAATTGAAGAATTCCAGGTATTTGCACAGAAAAGACCAGGGCTAAATAGAAAGTTTGATATCCAACCACAAAAATCAAGAGAAACCTGAAAAGGTAAATAAGATACAGAGGGGAAAGAAAGAAAACTTATAATTTTTAAATTTGCCTTTTTAAGGGCCTCAGTGAGATCTAATTAGCTGTATTCCTATGTAGAGAAATGTTATGTATAATTCTCTGTAGTAAACTCTATTCACTATTATAATATTCACTATTATAGTAATCAGAAGAATAATTCACAGGTTGAGGGTGGAACACTAAATAATCTAAGATGACATAGGGGATGGGAAAGAGGGGGTGAATAGCATGGGACACCAAGAGAAACTTGAGTGAATAAGAAAAATAGGATATTCTATTACACACAAAGAGGGCATGGGAAGGAGAGGGGACAAATACTATTATAAGAAGGAGAGGAAGAGAGCATTAAGAGGTAATAATCAAACCTTACTCTCAGTGTAATCAACCCGGAGAGGGAAGAGTAGCTATACTATCCATTGGGACATAAAACTCTTATCTAACCCTTCTGAGAAAGTCAGAAGGGATAAACCAAGGGGAGCAGGGGAGTGGGGAGGTCAAAAAAAGGGAGGGGAGAAGAAGGGGGAGGGAATTCATAAGGCCTTTAAAAACAAAAGGGGGGGAAATAAGGGAGGGGGTAGAAAGGGAAGTTAATCAAGGGAGGGGATAAGGGATAGAGGCTCAATAGCAAACCACTGGTTTAAAAGGAAATAGTATAAGAAAAAGGGGGTAGGAATAGGGGAGGATATGAAAATGTCAGCAAATGCACAAGTGATGATTATAACTCTGAATGTGAATGGGATGAACTCGCTCATAAAACAGAAGCAAATAGCAGAGTGGATTAGAAACCAAAATCCTACTATATGTTGTCTACAAGAAACACATATGAGGCGGGTAGACATACACAAGTTTAAGGTTCAGGGCTTGAGCAAAATCTTTTGGGCGTCAAATGAGAAAAAGAAGGCAGGAGTGGCTATTATGATTTCTGACAAAGCCAAAGTAAAAATAGATATGATTAAAAAAGACAGGGAAGGTCATTACATCCTGATTAAAGGCAGTAAAAACAATGAGGAAATGACACTGCTCAATATGTATGCACCAAGTGGCATAGCACCCAAATTCATAAAGGAGAAACTGGCAGAGCTCAAGAAGGAAATAGATAGTAAAACCATAATAGTGGGAGATCTAAATACTCCTCTTTCAGATCTAGATAAATCAAACCGAAAAATAAATAAGAAAGAGGTAAGAGAGGTGAATGAAGTCCTAGAAAAATTAGGTTTAATTGATATGTGGAGAAAAATGAATAGGGACAAAAAGGAATACACCTTCTTTTCAGCTGCACATGGCACATTCACAAAGATTGACCATGTTATAGGGCATAGAATCATTGCAAACAAATGCAAAAGAGCAGAAATAATAAATGTAACCTTCTCAGATCATAATGCAATAAAAATAATAATTAGTAAGGGGACCTGGACAGGAAAATCAAAAACTAATTGGAAATTAAATAATATGATTCTCCAAAACCAATTTGTCAAAGAAGGAATCATAGAAACAATCAACAATTTCATTTAAGAAAATGACAATGATGAGACATCCTACCAAACTCTGTGGGATGCGGCCAAGGCAGTACACAGGGGGGAATTTATATCCTTGAGTGCATATATTAACAAATTAAGGAGGGCAGAG
>NW_025346980.1:0-420 GCF_016433145.1 Gracilinanus agilis | reverse complement strand
ACTAGAAGCTGGTACTTTGAAAAAACAGATAAAATAGACAAAGTACTGGTCAATCTAATAAAAAAAAGGAAAGAAGAAAACCAAATTGACAGTATCAAAGATGAAAAGGGAGACCTCACCTCTAATGAAGGGGAAATTAAGGCAATCATTAAAAACTATTTTGCCCAATTATATGGCAATAAATATAACAATTTAGGAGATATGGACGAATATTTACAAAAATATAAACTGCCTAGATTAATAGCAGAAGAAATAGAATACCTAAATAATCCCATATCAGAAAAAGAAATTGAACAAGCCATCAAAGAACTCCCTAAGAAAAAATCGCCAGGGCCTGATGGATTCACAAGTGAATTCTATCAGACATTCAAAGAGCAACTAATCCCAATACTATACAAATTATTTGATATGATAAGCAAA
>NW_025346979.1:0-1573 GCF_016433145.1 Gracilinanus agilis | reverse complement strand
CTACCTGCTTCATATGTATTTTTTGTAAACAACACATGGTAGGATTCTGGTTTTTAATCCACTGTACTTCAGTTTTATGGGTGGCTTCATCCCATTTACATTTACAGTTATGATTACCATCTGTGTATTCATCTCAATTTTGTTTTCCTCTTTTAATCCTGTCCTTTCTCCTTTCACTCTTTCCCTCCACACTGGTGTTTTGATTTTAATAACTCTCCCTATTCCCCCTACTTTATATTACTCCCCTTCCCACCACCCCCTTTCTTATTCCCCTTCAACTTTTCTATAATAGGGTAAGATAGGATTCTATACCCCAATGAATCAGACTGTTCTTCCCTATCTGAGCCAATTCCAATGAGAGAAATGTTTAAGTATTACCCAATACCACCCTCTTCCTCCCCTCCATTGTAATAGTTTTTCCCTCTGTGCCTCTTTATGTGATATAATTTACCCCATTTTACTTCTCTCTTTTCATTTCTCTTAGTACAATCCCCTTTTCACTCCTAGATTTTTTTTGCATATCAACTTAAACAACTTACTACCATACCTTCTGTCTATATATACTTCTTCTAACTACTATAATAATGATAAAAAATTTAAGAGTTACAAATATCATCTTTCCATAAAGAAATAAACAATTCAACCTTATTGAGGCCCTTAAGTTTTTTCTCTTTCTTATTTACCTTTTTATTCTTCTCTTTAATATTTGGAAATCAAATCTGGTCTTTTTTTTTCAAGAATGCTTCAAAGAATCTTCTATTTGATTAAATGACCATATTTTCTCCTGAAAGAATGGTCAATTTTGATGAATAGGTGATTCTTGGTTGTAAAACCAGTTCCCTTGCCTTCTGGAATATCATGTTCTAAGCCTTCTCATCCTTCAATATGGAAGCTGCCGGATCCTGTGTAATCCTTACTAGAGCTCCATTATAACTGAATTGTTTCTTTCTGGTTCCTTGCAGTATTTTCTCCTTAGCCTGGGAGAACTTGGCTATCACAATCCTAGGAGTTGTCATTTGGGGATTTATTATAGGAGTTGATCTGTGGATTCTTTCCATTTCTATTTTACCCTCTTGTTCATGAATATCAGGGCAGTTTTCTTTGATAATTTCTTGGAATATGATGTCTAAGCTTTTTTTTATCATAACCTACAGGTAGGCCAATAATTCTTAAATTGTCTCTCCTGGANTACCCTGTTGTTCAAGAACATCAGGGAAATTTCCTTGGATAATTTCTTGTAATATCATGTCCATGATTTTTTTTTTCAGTCATGACTTGTTGGGTATTGCAATAATTCTTAGACTGTCTCTCCTGGATCTATTTTCAAGATCAGTTGCTTTTTCAATGAGACATTTCATATTTTCTTCTACTTTTTTCATTCTTTGATTTTGTTTTATTGTTTCTCATGAAGTCATTAGCTTCTATTTGCCCAATTATAATTTTTAAAGAATGGATTTCTTCCATCACTTTTGGGTCCTTTTCCTTTCAGTCCATTCTACTTTTCACAGAACTTTTTTCTTCATTTTTTTACCTCTTTTTCCAATAAGTCAATTCTGGGTTTTTTTAGAAACTC
>NW_025346978.1:861-1966 GCF_016433145.1 Gracilinanus agilis | reverse complement strand
TTCGTCATTCTGTGTTATTTCCAAGTTAACACATCTCAATCTAGGCTTTCATGTTTATTTCAAAAACTTCCTTCGAAGCACCTATCAGCCATTTTTTGCTTGTTTATCTCTCCAAAGCTTTGCTCTTGTGAAAAGACAATATTAATACTTTACCCTTAAAACTGGTCCAGCATATGCTAAAATCTATACAATGCTGTCTCCACTTCTGTTTCATCATTTTGCTTTTATTTCTCTTTCATCTTCACCTGCATGATTCCTCCTTCAAGTGTGTTTTTTCTATATCTATATCTTTTATATATCTATATCTATATCTCTATATGGAGAGATAGAGCCACAGATGTGGATAGTGATAGATCCACTCAGGGATCCCCCTGAATACACAGCCTGGTATTCTAACCTCTGGTTAGTGAGAGTAAAACAAAATCACCTTCTCTCCCTGAGTCAATGGCACAAACAACTTGGAGACAATAGTTATAAAAACAGAATCTCTTTTATTTGAGAAAGTGTACAAACTGAGGATCAGAAAAAGGAGTCCCTAATTCTAAGTGATGTAGCTAATGACCTGCAATCCTCTATGTCCCTCCCAAGAGGGAGCCTTCTGTGTCTTTGGGCTAACTTAACTCCCTGTTTCTATCTAGGTGTCCCCCAAACTGACGAAGCTAAGTATCTATGACCCTCAGTAGTTGATTCGATTCATTCCTCAAAAGCTGTCTCAGAAAAACTGTTATGAATGAACTCCAACTAAGTTCACCCTATTGGGTCTGAGCCCTAAGGTAAAACCTCAAAGCTGATCTGACAGGAAATTTTAGATAAAACCTTATGATGAGAAAAGCAGGTATGGTCACCTCCTTTCTAGATCTTTCCCAGTTAAATAGAGTAACTCCTAATACGAATTAGAGGTATACTCCTTCTGCACAGTCAGGTGATATAAATGAGCTCTGATATGTCTGTCTTTCCTCCACCCTTCCTGGACAGGAAGCCCTTATCCCCCCACAGAAAGTCAGGTCACTCTAGGTGTTGTCACTTCTGTATTGTTCCTCCTCTGCCTTCTGCCTGCTAAATCCTTTCCCTTGAGTTCCTAGTATGTGCCTTCCAGATAGCTTTC
>NW_025346978.1:0-836 GCF_016433145.1 Gracilinanus agilis | reverse complement strand
TTATGAATGAACTCCAACTAAGTTCACCCCATTGGGTCTGAGCCCTAAGGTAAAACCTCAAAGCTGATCTGACAGGAAATTTTAGATAAAACCTTATGATGAGAAAAGCAGGTATGGTCACCTCCTTTCTAGATCTTTCCCAGTTAAATAGAGTAACTCCTAATACGAATTAGAGGTATACTCCTTCTGCACAGTCAGGTGATGTAAATATGCCTGTCTTTCCTCCACCCTTCCTGGACAGGAAGCCCTTATCCCCCCACAGAAAGTCAGGTCACTCTAGGTGTTGTCACTTCTGTATTGTTCCTCCTCTGCCTTCTGCCTGCTAAATCCTTTCCCTTGAGTTCCTAGTATGTGCCTTCCAGATAGCTTTCCGCTTCTCTTAAAGCTTATCCTATCTCTATCCTTTTCCCATTACAGTTAAGAGTAAAATAGTTGAATTCACTGTTGATTTAGTCTGACTTCCTGAGACAACCTTGTTTTGGGAAACCCCTAGTTGACCCTTGTCCCATGGGACCTTGTTTCCAGGAAATTCCTGGACTGATCCTTGTCCTAGACTAAAGAACAAGACATCAAGCACCCATTGAGAATCCCTGGACAAGGTTAAATATTAAGTAACTCTTTGTCTTCTTGGATTCTCCTGTCCTATCTAGGTGGCTCTCAGGTACCCCAGACTCTGCTTTGGAATCTAGGCCTCTCCCAGTCATTTGCGAGTGTGGGTAGTGCAGATCCCATGTGAGTGACAGGACATGAATTCTCTCCCTTCCCCAAAATCTGTATGAGCACCCTGCTTTCTGTAGTTCAGTGGAAGTCACAGGACTGAGGTTCTGTGTGGCTTC